>NC_057798.1:191738732-192025332 GCF_018294505.1 Triticum aestivum | reverse complement strand
AACACTTCCGGTGTCTGAATATAGTCGTCCAATATATCAATCTTTATGTCTCGACCATTTCGAGACTCCTCGTCATGTCCGTGATCACATCCGGGACTCCGAACAAACTTCGGTACATCAAAACTTATAAACTCATAATAAAACTGTCATCGTAACGTTAAGCGTGCGGACCCTACGGGTTCGAGAACTATGTAGACATGACCTAGAACCATTCTCGGTCAATAACCAATAGCGGGACCTGGATGCCCATACTGGTTCCTACATATTCTACGAAGATCTTTATCGGTCAAACCGCATAACAACATACGTTGTTCCCTTTGTCATCGGTATGTTACTTGCCCGAGATTTGATCGTCGGTATCCAATACCTAGTTCAATCTCGTTACCGGCAAGTCTCTTTACTCGTTCCGTAATGCATCATTCCGTAACTAACTCATTAGCTACATTGCTTGCAAGGCTTATAGTGATGTGCATTACCGAGAGGGCCCAGAGATACCTCTCCGACAATCAGAGTAACAAAACCTAATCTCGAAATACGCGAACCCAACATGTACCTTTGGAGACACCTGTAGTACTCCTTTATAATCACCCAGTTACGTTGTGACGTTTGGTAGCACCCAAAGTGTTCCTCCGATAAACGGGGTTTGCATAATCTCATAGTTACAGGAACATGTATAAGTCATGAAGAAAGCAATAGCAATATACTAAACGATCAAGTGCTAGGCTAACGGAATGGGTCATGTCAATCACATCATTCTCCTAATGATGTGATCCCATTAATCAAATGACAACACATGTCTATGGTTAGGAAACATAACCATCTTTGATTAATTAGCTAGTCAAGTAGAGGCATACTAGTGACTATATGTTTGTCTATGTATTCACACATGTATCATGTTTCCGGTTAATATAATTCTAGCATGAATAATAAACATTTATCATGATATAAGGAAATAAATAATAACTTTATTATTGCCTCTAGGGCATATTTCCTTCAGTCTCCCACTTGCACTAGAGTCAATAATCTAGTTCACATCATCATGTGATTCAACACCAATATTCACATTTGTATGTGATTAACACCCATAGTTCACATCGTCATATGATCAACACCCAAAAGGTTTACTAGAGTCAATAATCTAGTTCACATCGCTATGTGATTAACACCCAAAGAGTACTAAGGTGTGATCATGTTTTGCTTGTGAGAGAAGCTTAGTCAACGGGTCTGTCACATTCAAAGTCGTATGTATTTTGCAAATATTCTATGTCTACAATGCTCTGCACGGAGCTACTCTAGCTAATTGCTCCCACTTTCAATATGTATCCAGATTGAGACTTAGAGTCATCTGGATCAGTGTAAAAGTTTGCACCGATGTAACTTTTACGACGAACTCTTTTATCACCTCCATAATCGAGAAACATCTCCTTAGTCCTCACTAAGGATATTCTTGACCGCTGTCCAGTGATATACTATTAGATCAAAATTGTATTCCTTTGCCAAACACAGAGCAAGGTATACAATAGGTCTGGTTCACAGCTAGCATACTTTATAGAACCTATGACTGAGGCATAGGGAATGACTTTTCATTCTCTTTCTATTTTCTGCCATAGTCGGGTTTTGAGTCTTACTCAATTTCATACCTTTGCAACACAGGCAAGAACTCTTTCTTTGACTATTTCATTTTGAGCTACTTCAAAATCTTGTCAAGGTATGTACTTATTGAAAAACTTATCAAGCGTCTTGATCTATCTCTATAGATCTTGAGGCTCAATATGTAAGCAGCTTCTCCGAGGTCTTTCTTTGAAAAAACTCCTTTCAAACACTCCTTTATGCTTTGCAGAATAATTCTACATTATTTCCGATCAACAATATGTCATTCACATATACTAAATGTTGTAGTGCTCCCACTCACTTTCTTCTAAATACAGGCTTCACCGCAAGTCTATATAAAACTATATGCTTTGATCAACTCATCAAAGCATATATTCCAACTCTGAGATGCTTGCACCAGTCCATAGATGGATCGCTGGAGCTTGTACATTTTGTTAACACCTTTAGGATTGACAAAACCTTCTGGCTGCATCATATACAACTCTTTTTTAATTAATCCATTAAGGATTGCAGTTTTGTTATCCATTTGCCAGATTTCATAAAATGCGGCAATTGCTAACATGATTCGGACAGACTTTAAGCATCGATACGAGTGAGAAAATCTCACCGTAGTCAACAACTTGAACTTTGTCAAAAACCTTTTTCGACAAGTCTAGCTTTGTAGATAGTAACACTACTATCAGTGTCCGTCTTCCTCTTGACGATCCATTTATTTAACATGGCTTGCTGATCAGAGCAAGTCAATCAAAGTCCATACTTTGTTCTCATACATGGATCATATCTCAGATTTTATGGCCTCAAGCCATTTCGTGGAATCTGGGCTCATCATCGCTTCCTCATAGTTCGTAGGTTCATCATGGTCTAGTAACATGACTTCCAGAACATGATTACCGTACCACTCTGGTGCGGATCTTACTCTGGAAGACCTACGAGGTTTGGCAGCAACTTGATCTGAAGTTTCATGATCATCGTCATTAACTTCCTCACTAATTGGTGTAGTAATCACTGGAACTGATTTCTGTGATGAACTACTTTCCAATAAGGGAGAAGGTACAATTACCTCATCAAGTTCTACTTCCTCCCACTCACTTCTTTCGAGAGAAACTTCTTCTCTAGAAAGGATCCATCTTAGCAACGAATAACTTGCCTTCGGATCTGTGATAGAAGGTGTACCCAATAGTTAACTTTCGGTATTCTATGAAGACGCACTTCTCCGATTTGGGTTTGAGCTTATCAGGATGAAACTTTTTCACATAAGCATCACAACCCCAAACTTTAAGAAACGACAACTTTGGGTTTCTTGCTAAACCACAGTTCATATGGTGTTGTCTCAACGGATTTAGATGGTGCCCTTTTAATGTGAATGCAGTTGTCTCTAATGCATAACACCAAAAAAATAGCGGTAAATCGGTAAGAGACATCATAGATCGCACCATATCCAATAAAGTACGATTACGACGTTCGGACACACCATTACATTGTGGTGTTCCAGATGGCGTGAGTTGCGAAACTATTTCACATTGTTTCAAATGAAGACCAAACTCATAACTCAAATATTCGTCTCCACGATCAGATCTTAGAAACTTTATTTTTCTTGTTACGATGATTTTTCCACTTCACTCTGAAATTCTTTGAACTTTTCAACTATTTCAGACTTATGTTTCATCAAGTAGATATACCCATATCTGCTCAAATCATTTGTGAAGGTTAGAAAATAACGATACTTTCCACGAGCCTTAACACTCATCGGATCGCATACATCGGTATGTATTATTTCCAATAAGTCAGTAGCTCGTTCCATTGTTCCGGAGAACGGAGTTTTAGTCATCTTGCCCAAAAGGCATGGTTCGCAAGCATCAAGTGATTCATAACCAAGTGATTCCGAAATCCCATCAGCATGGAGTTTCTTCATGCGCTTTACACCAATATGACCTAAACTGTAGTGCCACAAATAAGTTGCACTATCATTATTAACTTTGCATCTTTTGGTTTCAATATTATGAATATGTGTATCACTACGATCGAGATCCAACGAACCATTTTCATTGGGTGTGTAACCATATAAGGTTTTATTCATGTAAACAGAACAACAATTTATTCTCTTACTTAAATGAATAACCGTATTGCAATAAACATGATCAAATCATATTCATGCTCAACGCAAACACCAAATAACACTTATTTAGTTTCAACACTAATCCCGAAAGTATAGGGAGTGTGCGATGATGATCATATCAATCTTGGAAATACTTCCAACACACATCGTCACCTCGCCTTTTTACTATTTTCTGTTTATTCTGCAACTCCCGTTTCGAGTTACTACTCTTAGCAACTGAACTAGTATCAAAATGCCGAGGGGTTGCTATAAACACTAGTAAAGTACACATCAATAACATGTATATCCAATATACCTTTGTTCACTTTTGCCATCCTTCTTATCCGCCAAATACTTGGGGCAGTTCCACTTCCAGTGACTAGTCCCTTTGCAGTAGAAGCACTTAGTCTCAGGCTTAGGACCAGACTTGGGCTTCTTCACTTGAGCAGCAACTTGCTTGCCGTTCTTCTTGAAGTTCCACTTCTTCCCTTTGCCCTTTTCTTGAAACTAGTGGTCTTGTCAACCATCAACACTTGATGCTTTTCTTGATTTCTACCTTCATCGATTTCAGCATCACGAAGAGCTTGGGAATCGTTTTCGTCATCCCTTGCATACTATAGTTCATCATGAAGTTCTACTAACTTGGTGATGGTGACTAGAGAATTCTGTCAATCACTATCTTATCTGGAAGATTAACTCCCACTTGATTCAAGCGATTGTAGTACCTAGATAATCTGAGCACATGCTCACTAGTTGAGCAATTCTCCTCCATCTTTTATCTATAGAACTTGTTGGAGACTTCATATCTCTCAACTTGGGTATTTGCTTGAAATATTAACTTCAACTCCTGGAACATCTCATATGGTCCATGACGTTCAAAACGTCTTTGAAGTCCCGATTCTAAGCCGTTAAGCATGGTGCACTAAACTATCAAGTAGTCATCATATTGAGCTAGCCAAACGTTCATAACGTCTACATCTGCTCCTGCAATAGGTCTGTCACCTAGCGGTGCATTAAGGACATAATTCTTCTGTGCAGCAATGAGGATAAACCTCAGATCACGGATCCAATCCGCATCATTGCTACTAACATCTTTCAATACAATTTTCTCTAGGAACATATCAAAATAAACTTATGAAAGCAACAACGCAACCTATTGATCTACAACATAATTTGCAAAATACCAGCAGGACTAAGTTCATGATAAATTTAAGTTCAATTAATCATATTACTTAAGAACTCCCACTTAGAAAGACATCCCTCTAATCCTCTAAGTGATCACGTGATCCAAATCAACTAAACCATAACCGATCATCACGTGAAATGGAGTAGCTTTCAATGGTGAACATCATTATGTTGATCATATCTACTATATGATTCACGTTCGACCTTTCGGTCTCCGTGTTCCGAGGCCATATCTGCATATGCTAGGCTCATCAAGTTTAACCTGAGTATTCCGCGTGTGCAAAACTGGCTTGCACCCGTTGTAGATGGACGTAGAGCTTATCACACCCGATCATCACGTGGTGTCTGGGCACGACGAACTTTGGCAACGGTGCATACTCAGGGAGAACACTTCTTGATAATTAGTGAGAGATCATCTTATAATGCTACCGTCAAACAAAACAGAATAAGTTGTATAACAGATAAACATCATATACAATCAAAATATGTGACATGATATGGCCATGATCATCTTGCGCCTTTGATCTCCATCTCCAAAGTACTGTCATGATCTCTATTGTCACCAGCACGACACCATGATCTTCATCGTCTTGATCTATATCAATGTGTCGTCACATGGTCGTCTCGCCAACTATTGCTCTTGCAACTATTGCTATCGCATAGCGATAAAGTAAAGCAATTATTTGGCACTTGCATCTTATGCAACAAAGAGACAACCATAGAGCTTCTGCCAGTAGCCGGTAACTTCAACAAAACATGATCATCTCATACAACAACTTATATCTCATCACGTCTTGACCATATCACATCACAACATGCCCTGCAAAAACAAGTTAGACGTCCTCTACTTTGTTGTTGCAAGTTTTACGTGGCTGCTACGGGCTGAGCAAGAACCGTTCTTACCTACGCATATAAACCACAACGATAGTTCGTCAAGTTGGTGCTGTTTTAACCTTCTCAAGGAACGGGCGTAGCCACACTCGGTTCAATTAAAGTTGGAGAAACTGACACCCGCTAGTCACCTGTGTGCAAAGCACGGCGGTAAAACCAGTCTCGCGTAAGCGTACGCGTAATGTCGGTCCGGGCCGCTTCATCTCACAATACCGCCGAACCAAAGTATGACATGCTGGTAAGCAGTATGACTTGTATCGCCCACAACTCACTTGTGTCCTACTCGTGCATATGACATCTACGCATAAAACCTGGCTCTGATACCACTGTTGGGGAACGTAGTAATTTCAAAAAGTTTCCTACGTACACGCAAGATCATGGTGATGGCATAGCAACGAGAGGGGAGAGTGTTGTCCACGTACCCTCATAGACCGTAAGCGGAAGCGTTATGATAACACAGTTTATGTAGTCGTACGTCTTCACGATCCGACCGATCCAAGCACCGAACGTACGGCACCTCCGAGTTCAGCACACGTTCAGCTCGATGACGATCCCCGTGCTCCGATCCAGCAAAGCTTCGGGGATGAGTTCCGTCAGCACGACGGCGTGGTGACGATGATGATGCTCTACTGGCGCAAGGCTTCGCCTAAACTCCATGACGATATGACCGAGGTGGAATATGGTGGAGGGGGGCACCGCACACGGCTAAGGAACGATCCGTAGATCAACTTGTGTTGTCTATGGGGTGCCCCCTGCCCCCATATATAAAGGAGGGAGGGGGGAGGCCGGCCGGCCCTTGTTGGGCGCGCCAGGAGGAGGAGTCCTCCTCCTAGTAGGAGTAGGACTCCTCCTTTCCTACTCCTACTAGGAGGGGAAGGAAGGGGAAGAGGAGGGGAAGGAAAGAGGGGGGCGCCGCCCCCCCTCCTAGTCCAATTCGGACCAGAGGGAGAGGGGGCGCGCGGCCCTTCCTGGCCGCCCCTCTCTCTTCCCACCAAGGCCCATGTGGCCCATTAACTCTCCGGGGGGGGGGGGGGGGTTCCGGTAACCCTCCGGCACTCCGGTTTTCCCCGAAATCACCCGGAACACTTCCGGTGTCCGAATATAGTCGTCCAATATATCAATCTTTATGTCTCGACCATTTCGAGACTCCTCGTCATGTCCGTGATCACATCCGGGACTCCGAACAAACTTCGGTACATCAAAACTTATAAACTCATAATAAAACTGTCATCGTAACATTAAGCGTGCGGACCCTACGGGTTCGAGAACTATGTAGACATGACCTAGAACCATTCTCGGTCAATAACCAATAGCGGGACCTGGATGCCCATACTGGTTCCTACATATTCTATGAAGATCTTTATCGGTCATACCGCATAACAACATACGTTGTTCCCTTTGTCATCGGTATGTTACTTGCCCGAGATTTGATCGTCGGTATCCAATACCTAGTTCAATCTCGTTACCGGCAAGTCTCTTTACTCGTTCCGTAATGCATCATTCCGTAACTAACTCATTAGCTACATTGCTTGCAAGGCTTATAGTGATGTGCATTACCGAGAGGGCCCAGAGATACCTCTCCGACAATCGGAGTGACAAAACCTAATCTCGAAATACGCCAACCCAACATGTACCTTTGGAGACACCTGTAGTACTCCTTTATAATCACCCAGTTATGTTGTGACGTTTGGTAGCACCCAAAGTGTTCCTCCGGTAAACGGGAGTTGCATAATCTCATAGTTACAGGAATATGTATAAGTCATGAAGAAAGCAATAGCAATATACTAAACGATCAAGTGCTAGGCTAACGGAATGGGTCATGTCAATCACATCATTCTCCTAATGATGTGATCCCATTAATCAAATGACAACACATGTCTATGGTTAGGAAACATAACCATCTTTGATTAATGAGCTAGTCAAGTAGAGGCATACTAGTGACGATATGTTTGTCTATGTATTCACACATGTATCATGTTTCCGGTTAATACAATTCTAGAATGAATAATAAACATTTATCATGATATAAGGAAATAAATAATAACTTTATTATTGCCTCTAGGGCATATTTCCTTCAATATCCTACTCCTGCTTTGTGGTGGATTGGCCTCATGAGAGGCTGAGGATGAACTAGTACAGTGGATGAATAACCTCTGGAGGGTGAGAGTGAGTCGACCAGGGTGAGAGTTCCATCCCCTTCTACGGTGGTGGCTAACCTATATTTATAGTGGCTTCGGTCCTCTTCCCAAACTTAGGCGGGAAGGGATTCCACAATGGCCAATTTGAAGGGGGACAAGTAGTACATCTTATCCTGACGAAAGGTGATCTTCGCCCGCAAAGCTTCTGGTCATGACGCAGCGATGGGCTCGGCGATGACATCCGTCCTGCCACACCCGTGGTCTTGGTCTCGTTGTACCGGAATGAAAACCTTTAGCAGATTCCTTGGGAACCCACGCCTGTCCTTGGTTCCTTAGCACCAAAGGGGAAATTGTGCCCTCTGCGCTTGCTGGCGCCCGACTGGCCTTGGTCATCGTGGCTTGCATCATGGTAGCCTCATGAGGCTGGGTACCTACGTAGAAATCTCCGCTCCTCGGGAGGCCGCCTGGGGAGGCCCCTCCTTTGGGAGGTCTTGACGTCGTCCGCCTCACGAAGATTGGCCCCTCGCGAGGGTCTTGTCTCGATGGTCTTGTAAATGGGTCATGCCAGGCCGTCGAAGGAGCCACGCCATGGGCCACAGGCAGGCAAGTCTGGGTACTCTGGTTCCCAGAATGCCGACAGGAGCTAAACTTCTTTTTAAACACCCACTTACATCCCAACGGCTTATAACTATAGGGACGTTATGTGATCTCCCATGTTCCATCAGCCATTGTGGAATCCGTTTCGCTACGGACCGCATCTCTCCAGTAGTCAGCCTTTAGAGAGACATATGCTTCTGAAATAGAAGTGGAAGTATCATCCATGAGGTACACGATAAAATCATCACCGAAGGTCTTTGCAATCCTTTTTTTTCTTGCCCCTACCAAGGGTTTCCTCGTCGTTCTCAGGATTTTCATCATGTGTTTGTTCGTAAAATTCCATAGGAATGGCAGGTTTAGGAGTCTCCTCTGTTTACTACTTAGAAGTGTGTTGCATATCTTGCATAGGAAAAATATCCTTAAAGAATGTAGCATCCTTAGACTCCATAATTGTGCCGACCTTCACGTCAGATACCTCAGATTTCGTTACTAGAAATCTATAGCCAATGCTATTCTTAGCGTAGCCCAAATTAATACGGTCCATAGTCTTTGGCCCAAGCTTGCGCTTTTTGGGGACCGACACATTAACTTTTGCCAAACAACCCCAAGTATGCAAGTACGAGAGTGTCGCCCTTCTCTTCTCCCATTTCTTATAGGGAGTGATCTCATTATCCTTTGTCGAAACTTTATTCAGGACATGACATGACATCAATATAGCCTCCCCCACCATGCCTTGGATAAACCCGATGTATCTAACATGGCGTTAACCAAATCAGTTAGAGTAAGGTTTTCCTGGTCGGCAACCCCATTTTACTGGGGTGAGTAGGGAGGCGTCCTCTCATGAATAATGTTGTGTTCCGCACAGAAGGAATAAACCTCATTCGAGAAGTACTCTCCACCATGATCCGACCGAACTCATTTAATTTTCTTTTCAAGTTGATTCTCAACTTCCGCCTTGTAGATTTTAAAGTAGTGTAAAGCCTCAACTTCAGTATTTATCAAATACACATGGCAATATCTAGTGGAATCGTCTATTAACGTCATGAAGTATTTCTTTCCACCCTTAGTCAACACACCATTCATCTCACAAAGATCAGGATGTATGAGTTCTAGTGGCGCCAATTGTCTCTCCTCCGCGGCCTTATGAGGCTTGCATGGTTTCTTAGTTTACACACACGAATGACACTTAGAACCTTTGGCTAAACTGAATCTCGAGATTAATTTTAATTTTGCTAGCCGCGTCATAACACCAAAACTAATATGACAAAGACATGAATGCCAAACTTCATATTCGTTAACACTCGAATGAATATTGTTGACGACTTTATTACAAAAATTTTGGAAGAACAAGTGAAGCAGTCATCTCCGTTCTTGTTCTTCATGAAGGTCTTCTGACCTTCTTCTTAAATTCGGTATTCCGTTGGACACCATTCTTTCCCTTAGGCTTGTGGGAACTGAAGTTCCTCTGATGCACCATATTGGCGACAGAAATACCTTCAGACCCCTTTTCTGTGCGAGTCATTTGATCCTTCAAGAAATAGGGAGCTTAGTGATTATGCACCCCACGACAAATTTGCCCGGTTAATCACACTTAAGAAGCTCAAGCTCCTTGGCGATGCATATTATCTCTTGAGCTTATTCCAATACAGATCGGTTCTCGGCTATTTTGCAATCGTGGAATTGCTCGATGACATACATTTCGCTCCCAGAATCGATGGCACCAGACTTAGATTCGAACGCCTCCCACAAGTCCTTGGCAACCCGCATATGTAAATATGCGTCTACTAACTTATCTCCGATCAGGTTCAGAACTGCTCCGAGAAATACGACAGTGGCCTCCCTGAACGCCTTCTCCCATTCAGGAGCGTTCGTTCCCATGGGAGTAGCAACGATGACCTAGAACACGTTCATCGCCGTGAGCCATAAGGTGGTTTTGATCTGTCAATGTTTAAAGTATGTCCCAGTAAACGAGGTCAGTTTCAATGCAGTAGCAAAACCTTGGTTCGAAAAATTCCTACACATATTAGGTTTTGGATTGCTGAGTAAATAGTCACTTTTTTGATTAAATTAATCCACAAATAAATCACTAACATGGCATTGACAGAAATAAAAACATGCTGATATTGGATCATGAAAACACATACTACGCGAACAATAGATACATCTACGTATAATGCTAGCATGGCTAAAACAAAAATCAATAGGAGCGGGATAAATGAGTTATACCGTCCAACCGGCCAAGGAGAGGCGGTGGTGGCGGTAGCAGCAGCGGTGTCCTCGGCGGCCTTCTTCTCAGCTTCAAGCTTCTCAGCAGCAACACGGTCGACTTCGGTGGACATGGTGACGATGAAGACGACGCAGACGTAGATGATGCATCGGATGTGGACGAATGGCGGCGAGCAGTCGCGTAGGGGACGCTTCCCAAAAACCTAATTGCCCTTCTCTCGTACAGGATCCAGAGAGGCGGGGTTTCGGAGGCATGCTCTCGTGTCAACCGTGTATGCGTTGAACGGGATGGGATCACCGGCGGCAGCAGCAGCAAAGTAACGACAGTGGGCGTGGAGGCAGATGCAATCTGTTCCACGTGACGGCTAGGGTTGGCAGACACCTCACATATATAGGCACAACCACGTAAAGACACGTGGGCTGGACCCACGTCCGAGTCACCAAGAGCCCACGATCCAACGTCTAGATCATGGCCCGGTTGTGAAAGACTCTCCGTCCTGTCAGGCAAAACTCAGATTGTGGCCCGGTTGTCAAAGACTCTCCGTCCTGTCCGGCAAAATTAAGCACATTGGTTTGAGCACGACTCAGCTCATTCCCGTGGATGGGCGGGTGGCAGAGGAGGAGCACGCGTGAACCACTTCTCTTTTCAAGTTTCAATAGCATGTGGAGGAAAATCTCTTATAAGTAGGTTCAACTAATCTCCAACTAGCGGTATGAGACTAAACTTCTCGCCACACATAGTGTCATGTAACCCATATGGGCCCTTAGAAATTTTTCTTTTTTTGGGGGGAGGGGGGGGCTTAAATTGCTGAAATTGTTAGATAGGCCCTAGGTCCACCCTAATATTTCAACTGAAGGTGGGCTATAGTCGCCTGTGCGCGGCCGTTGCGACGTGAGCCCCGACGTCTCTGGGCGGCGAGTAGCGCGATCACGGAAAAAACCGGCACTGTTTCAACGGATGGGACTGCTCGACCTACCTACATCATTATCGCAAGCAGGAATGCACACGCGCCAAAGAAATATTCCCTCCCTCCTAAATTATGTGTCGGAAAAATGATAGAAATTGATGTACTCCCTCCATTTCTTATACAAGGCCACTATGGAATATACATTTTGCATCTATACAAGGCCACCAACAGTAATCGAGGCAAAATTAATGATATGTTCTCGTGCTAGCAACATGTTTAATATTTGCATGCATGTAGCCATAATGACAGTCAAATTTTTCCTCCACTTACTCCCTCCGTTTCAGTTTATAGGTCCTGCGCGTATACCTAGGTTGCAATTTTATCACTCTAATATAAACTATATAACACAAAAATTATATGGTTTGAAAATAGAACATCTGAAGTTTATATTGATATATTTTTTGTAATATATGACTTATATTAGGTTGGTCAAATTGACGACCTAGGTACACGCACGCCCTATAAATAGAGAGAGGGGGAGTAGTTTTCTTGCATGCATGCAACGTATTAATGATCCCAGTAAACAAAAAAAAAGCTAACTTGCAAAGCAAACGTTAAGTTTTATATTAATACTTGTAATATGAGTTTGTGGCCGTGTATATAAAAATAGAGAAAGTATCTACAAACCAAAATACATCTGAATACATCCAGCACAAGTGAATACATCCAGCACAAGTGAATACATCCAGCACAAGTAATTCGAACGAAGAGAGTACTTTCCTGAACACCTCGCAAAAAAAGTACTTTCCTGAACATGGCCAACGATGCGTACATCCGCGTCTTGCCTTTTAGGACAAGTAATTCGAATGGAAGAGAGTACTATCCTGAACATGGCCGGCCCGATGAAAAAACATCCGCGTCTTGGCTTCCCACACGTTTGGACTGAGTGATTTGTCGTGGAGCACTGGAACAGTTGTACTGCGTACATGCGACTAGGGAATGGAAAGGAACCGTATGTTCTTTCTCCGCCGTAAACTCAGTGGATGTTTTACGGCAACGCCCGGGTACGTAACGTGGCGGCGTTCTGCATACCGGTGACTGATCAGGTGTGCGCGCTGTGGTATGGCGGCCGCCGCCCTCCACGGCCAAAGTTGCCGGTGCTGTGTGTCGCGCTTCGCGTCGGACGGGTAACAGCCAACAGGTGAGGTGAGCGGCGAAACGAACAGATACACGCCACTGTCCGACCGAGTGGTGTGCGGTGGGCGAGTGAAAACACGGACGAACCACGACATGCCGCTGATTCATCTGTGGTGAACGAGCAAGCGTCGTCGACGGGCAAGAGGAGAAAAAAGAGAGAAATCGAATATCCATTGATGAGCCTAGGCTTATCTCTACCAAGTGAATAGTAATAAAAAAACGAAAACACTAACGCCCACACGTATGGACGTTACCCAACTCGTCCACACGCCTGGATCATCGTTCATTGTCTTTTGCACGAATCTTGACACGAAAAGGTGGATTTGGTGTGCCATGTAGGATGGGGCTGGTGTGTGGGCATTGGAGAGTTTGCCCCAAGCTCGCACCATGCTCTTTGCCAGCTGCGCTATGTGGGCGAACTAGTTTCTGCCCACACAGCCAGCCACCTAGTTCATGCGCGTGTGGGCGAACTGCTTTTCACCGACACGACACTCCTATGTTGTGGATGCAACTGCAGTTAGGCGAACGTGACAACTAGGTAAACACACATGGCAACTATGGTTCTTTTCTAGACGGCAACTGCAGTTGCGCGTACGTGGCAACCAGATAAACACACATGTCAACTGTGATTAACAATACATGGCAACTATGGTTGGACCACACGTGGCAACTAGGTAAACACACATGAAAACTACTGTTTGACCATATGTGGCAAGTAGGTAATCACACACGGTAACTACGGTTTGATTACACGCGGCAACTACCATAAATTCGACATGGCAACTATAGTTAACCAAAACAGATAGAGTTGCCATGCTTTTACAACTACACTTGCGATCCCGGATAACTACATCTGCCAACCAGGATGGCAACTAAATCGTCATCCCGCGGTGTACCTAACGTAGCTGTGCCAGGACGTGTGGGAATTTTCGCTTCGTGCCACACGCACGGGGTGGAAATGAGTAGTACTTGTTGGCGTGTGGCACGAAGTAGCCGCGCCCACACATGTGGGCAATTCTAATGTCCGTCCACACATAGCCTGTGCGGGTTGCCTCCTGCTCACACCATACATGGTGTGTGGGCGCATTTCGAATATACCACACGTGTGGTGGATATCGGCGTCCTTAAAAAAATACTTAAAAATTAAACAAAATCATTTTTGTTTCATGAAAGATGCTTCAGTGTGTGAGGTCCGTGCCAACTTTCAGCACGCTCAGACATCGAGGTAGCTCTCGCAAAAATAAATTGGTCTGAACAGTACATGAAGTATACTATTTCACAAGCCCCAAATCTTCCTTGCCAAAAAACCATTTTTTATTAATTTTTATTTTACTGCTCATGGCGAAGCAGATGAGCTTGGGAGCTAAATCGCCGCTCTCGAGAGAAATGTAGTAATTTACTGTAACGTCGAAGAAGAAAGAAAAATGGATGAGCAGAGACGGGTATGGTTCGGACTGCCGGCGGAGTTGGAGAAGAAGGTTGACATGTGTGACTAGGAGCCTATCTCATTTTACTTTATTTTGCTGGGATTTTTCATTTTGACTCTCAGTGCCAGCGGCATCCCCCATTTATCCTCCTACTATGTTCAACGCAAATTTTCATACTTTTCATTTTTCTTTAACTTAATTTGCATATTCAAAAGACAAATTTTAAATACGTAGTCCAAATCTATAAATACATAATTCAAACAATAATATTATTCAGATGCCATGAGTAAAAAAAACAAATCACAATGATTCTATTGGTTTTCATGATTTATTCACAAATGCTTCACGAGACCATTAAGAAGTTGTTGACGCACTTCTTAACCTCGAAGCTGTCGAGAAAAGAAAATTGAACCTGCCCTGCCTCTTATTGAGGGAGATGAACTTGTTCTTCCTGGTTTTCAGAATTAACATTATGTACACCATCATTCCCTTCATTTACAATCATGTTGTATCACACGACAGGTCGTCGCCTCCCACAATGTCTCGAGATATCATATATTTGCAGGTCCACAAATAATAGCCCAATGAGGTCGGAGCACTCCAAATACCGTCCATGCGTCCTTCCTATGATCTTCTTGCATTTGGCCAAATGGAGTTTTTTTGTTACCTTGTCACATGGAGATAGTCATCACCCTTTGAGAACAGACTAACACAGGTAAGGAGCACCCCCATGGCATAGTCATGCCCATTAATGGTATAATTGCACCATCCTTGGTTATGACTTCCTCGACCCCTCGGCTTCTACATCTTCGACAACACACCCCTTCGCCCAACCACCTCAGATTATACTTCCTCCACGCCCTCTCCGTTTAGGTGCTCTATCAGTGGGAGCTCTCCACCAGTGTCTCTTCCCTCAGGGTCTCTTTATTGATGCGCTCTGTCATCGAGGGCTCACAGTCAACGACTTAGGCTTTCTCGATGTATGGCATGGACCACCATTTTCTCCTTTTTGTTATGATCCATATGCATTGTAGTGTATTACTGTCTACAGTTTCTACGCACTCCAATATATGAACAATTTGTACATCAACCTACTAATTTTAAAATTAGAAATTACAACTAACAATTCATACTAGACATGTGATGCAATACGCTCGCGGAATTGATCCGCTCTTCATGTTAGGAAAGGATAACTTGCTTTGCCGCAAGGAAGGAAATGCCAACAATACACACTGATGTGTTAACTTTTGAAAATGAACTCAACCAACCAAAAACTCGATGGACGTCTCAATTTCCACTCAAAGTGACATTCTTTGCTTCTTACAAACACAATGGATCTCAAGAACTAGGGTGGAATGATCTCAAAATCCTAGGAGCTCAGATCCTAGGATAGGATGAAAGCTTGACTAGTTTCCTTTCAAATCAACTCTACCTATGAAGATTGCATCCTCTTATTTATAATCTCTAGTTTTAGCCACACGAAATGGCCTAAACTCATATGGATACTCAACATAATTGGATGAACATAGGACAAGTCATGTGTTCCTTTAGCAGACAAGCTTCGGGTGCCTTCAACTCATGGCTCCTAGGATAATTTAGCCTCACTAGGTGAACCTTTGACAAGTCATGAGTGCCTTCAACATGCAATTAGGAAAAATTCTAAATTCCTTCAATCACCCATTTTGGCGCTCATCATATAATTTCCTTCATGACATCACGTTCATGTTGTTGTGTTTGTTTGGCACGAGCTTTTGTAATTGGTCATATCTGAGTTGGTGATGCAAGATGCAGCATTAAGGAGATCATAAGGGTTGTTCTACATTGGAGTTACCTAGGTTTAAAATGGATAAAGTCACCACAATTGCCAGTTTGCCACATGTTGACGATGAAGATTGCTTTTATGAGTTCACATGGCATCATTTAGGTTTGGTACGGGTACTTTTTCTAACCATGAACAGGGAGGTTATTATATAGTTTACATGATAGATTAACATATTGTAAGCTATTTTCTTCTCAAACTCCTAGACACCAAACGATTTTACATGCATACACATGTCTAGCTATGCTTTATATGCATGCACTTTTCACAACCTTCCATACTCTTAGTTTTTTCCCCTACTTAGTACAACATAATCATGCGGTATCATGACAAAATAATTTTTATGCAAGCTTCTTTGCTTATGTGTCGCTCTCAGGGGCGACAACAGGCCCCCCCAAGCCCTAGCCGTTGACCCCTCCCTACTCCACCACCATGTCAGGTACTGTGACGACGTAGCCCTACCCCTAAAATCAAGTGCACTCGACCTCTGCAACCCCCTCGCACCTACACTCGTGGATCCGCGCTACTCCAGATCCACCCCCTTCCCCCTCCGCTGCCATACATGTTGACGGTGGCTACCTCATGGTGTAACATCGACATACCTAGCTCAAGATATGTGCAGAGAGCATGCTCCCCTCCTGCCACTTTGCGCCTTCGTGCAATGCACGAGCTGCTGATCAAACTCGCCTCATGGCATCCTTGATACATCTACAACGTATCTACAATTTTTTATTGTTTCATGCTATTATATTATAAATCTTGGATACTTTATATGCAATTTTATGTCATTTTGAGGGATTAACCTATTAACTCAGTGTCTAGTGCCAGTTGTTGTTTTTCTGCTTCTTTTTGGTTTTCCAGGAAATATGTACCAAACGGGGTCCAAACACTGCGAAACTTTTTGACGGTTTTTTGGACAAAAGAGACCGTAGAAGCTTCGGGAGGAGACCAAACACGAAGCGGGGATACATCAATCCAATAGGGCACGCCCAGGGCGGTAGGGTGCGCCATGATGCCCTGTGGGCCCATGTGCCCTGTCTAACCTAATTCCACTTCTATAAATTCTCAAATAGTGGAAACCCCCATAGAACCACCTGAAACAAATTTTCCACCGCCATAAGTCTCTGTTCTTCCGCGATCCCATATGGAGGCCTTTTCCGGTATTCTGTCAGAGGGGGAATCGATCACGCAGGGCTTCTACATCAACCTTGCTGCCCTTCCGATGATGTGTGAGTAGTTCACCACAGACCTACGGGTCCATAACTAGTATCTAGTTGGCTTCTTCTCTCTCTTTGATCTTCAATCACTACAAAAAAAAGACACATCCGTAACATTTTGGGCCGAACGATTTTTTTTCTGTCATACATATGACACTTCTATGACCATAATTGTGACAAAACCCGGTATCATCATAGATGTGGTGGGCTCCTACTTCTATGACAAAAAATCATGACAGAAAATGGGCTTTTCGTCCTGGACGGGCCGGAGATGCAGCTGCATGACATTCTTTGGACCGTCCATGACAGAAAAACCGTGGTAGAAGCGAGGGGGAGGAAAATTTCGGGGAGTTGCCGGTTACGGTGGGAGGTCGGGGGCCGAGCGATGCGCGTTTCTCTCGTACACGTACGCGTGTGTGCGAGGCGTTGGCTCTAACTGAACCCGAGCGAGGCGTTGGGCTCTAACTGAACCCGAGCGATTGCACTGCAGGCTACGCGTTACTGAACCCGAGCGATCGATCGATGGCTGTTAACTGAACCCGATGGAGCGATTCCTTCGCTACTGCTGCTAACTGAAGCCGATCGATTGGATGAACAGTGAGCGTTGCGGGGGGGGGGGGTTGGATGAACAGTGAGCGGTGGCGTTGCCTCTGGATGAACAGGACCCCGTGGTGTGGAGGGCTGGATGAACAGTAGACGGTGGAGGGGTGGCCGTGGAGGGGTGGTTGAACAGGACCCCGTGGTGTGGAGGGCTGGATGAACAGTAGACGGTGGAGGGGTGGTTGAACAGTAGCCGTGGAGTAGCGCGCGGTGGAGGCTGGATGAACAGGAGCCCGTGGAGGCTGGAGGAGGTCGACGGTAGCCCGTGGAGGCTGGAGGAGGTCGACGGTGGAGATGAACAGTATCCCGTGGAGTCCCGTTTTGCGGTACGCCACACCCTCCGATGAACAGGACCCCGTTTCGACCGTAGGAGGTCCGTTTCGTCCGTTTTGCGGTACGCCACACCCTCCCGATCAACAGGACCCCCGTTTCGACCGTAGGAGGTCCGTTTCCTCCGTTTTGCGGTACGCCACACCCCTCCCGATCAACAGGACCCCGTTCGACCGTAGGAGGTCCGTTTCCTCCATTTTGCGGTACGCCACACCCTCCCGATCAACAGGACCCCCGTTTCGACCGTAGGAGGTCCGTTTCCTCCGTTTTGCGGTACGCACACCCTCCCGATCAACAGGATCCGTTTCGAACCGGTCAACACAGGGCCGTTTCCTCCGTTGTGCGGTACGCCAGGCCTTCGTTTCCATCGCCTGTTCCGTCCAAGCCCTCCGATGAACACGACCACGCATTCCGTTCCGACCAGCCGGTTGGCTCCCCATGAACACGACGACGACGCTGTTCTTCCCGACCCAGCCATGTACGTATGCGCGAGTAGGCGTTCGAGACCCTGCCCGTATGTACGTACGTGGCCGTATTTTCTTTCTTGCACCCTCGCCGCTGTACGTACGTGTACATGCTAGTGCCGCCTCTACTACGACACGTGCGCCTCTACTACGACACGTGCCGCCTCTACATCGACCATATGTACGTACACGTTCGCGACCAGAATGACAACGCTACGTACGCTTCGACCAGGTGGGTCCCGACTGTCAGGCACTTCCTTGCCTGCGAAGATGTAGCTGGTGGGTCCCAGCAGTCAGGGGGCGAATCTTTTTTTTTGCACGGACGCACTTCCTTGCGTGCGAAGATGTAGCTGGTGGGTCCCAGCATTCAGGGGGGCGAATCGTTGTTTTTGCCCGGATGCACTTCCTTGCGTGCGAAGGTGTCGTTGGTGGGTCCCAGCGGTCAGGGGGGCGAATCGTTTTGTTTTTTGCCCGGACGCACTTCCTTGCGTGCGAAGATGTAGCTGGTGGGTCCCAGCAGTCAGGGGGAAATGTTTTTTTCATGAAATACAGTGGCCCGTCCGGTGGGTCCCAGCTGTCAGGTGGAGCAATCATTATTTTCCGCGTAATAAGGAGGCACTTCCTTGCTCCGGCCGTGGACCCAGCTGTCAGCCTCTCCACGTACAGTCCACGTCCGATGGAAGTCGTTCCTTGACCACGTTGACCATGCCGCGCCGAGAGCACCAGGGCGGTGGACGACGGCGAGGCCTAGGAAGGGGACGACGGGGAGCCGGGGAAGACGCGGCAGTGGAAGCCCGCGCGGAGAGGTGTACGAGGGTTCACTGGTTCGGCTGCGGTGTGAGGCTGCCGTCGCCGCAGGGCCTGGCCAGCGGTGGGAATAGTAGGGGGCGGTGAGGCCTCCGCGGCAGCACAGCCGGCCACGGGAGGCAGGAGCATGCGGCACGACCGGCGCTGCTTTGGGCGGCTGGAGCAAGAAGACCAGAGGTTGAAGAAGCACTACGGCCGTTGGATGGACATCGTACGGTCACTGGAGCTAGAATCGTTCATATTGACTAAAGTTGACAAAGGCCCCCGTCCCAGTCAACTTAGTAGGCCCACAAGTCAGCCTCCCACCATGGTGGGTCCCAGCTAGCAGGGGGAGTATTCATTTTTTTGTGCGTAATAAGGAGGCACTTCCGGTGGGTCCGAGCTGACAGCGGGGGAACGTTTTTTTCGCGAAATACGCTGGCCCGTCCGGTGGGTCCCAGCAGTCAGGGGGGAAACGTTTTTTTCGCGAAATAAGGTGGCCCGTCCGGTGGGTCCCTGCTGTCAGGTGGAGGAATAATTATTTTGCGCGTAATAAGGAGGCACTTCCTTGCGGCCGCCTGGACCCAGCTGTCAGCCTCTCCACGTACAGTACTCTTCCGATGGAAGTCGGTCGTTGACCACGTTGACCACGCCGCGCCGAGAGCACCAGGGCGGTGGTCTGGACGACGGCGAGGCCTAGGAAGGGGACGACGCGGAGCCGGGGAAGACGCAGCAGTGGAAGCCCGCGCGGAGAGGAGTACGAGGGTTCACTGGTTCGGCTGCGGTGTGAGGCTGCCGTCGCCGCAGAATAACAGGGGGTGTGGGTGAGTAGAGGGATGGCCTGGCCAGCGGTGGGAGTAGTACGGGGCGGTGAGGCCTCCGCGGCATCACAGCCGGCCACGGGAGGCAGGAGCACGCGACACGACCGGCGCTGCTTTGGGCGGCTGGAGCAAGAAGACCAGAGGTTGAAGAAGCACTACGGCCGTTGGATGGACATCGTACGATCACTGCAGCTAGAATCGTTTATATTGACTAAGTTGACAAAGCCCTTGGTACGCGTCAACTTAGTAGGCCCACAGCTCGGATTTGGCAGAGAACATATAGCCCATTTGCGATTTGTAAGAATGTACAACCCATTTTTCAATTCTAATGGAATTTACTACAGCCCATTTACAGTTTGTTAAAAGTACAGCCCAACTTCTAGCTAGGACAACGATTAATAATTTCAAACAACCGCTCAAAACAGAATTCAAAAAAAATTCCCACATTTTGATGGGATCCGAAATATTTTTATCCGAAATTTCTAGTCAGGTTAAATATAATTTCAAAATAAAGTTGTATCACGTTAAAATCCAACGAAATATTGCGCGCGCAACAAGTAATGAAATTAAAATTTCCAAATTCCAAAAATAATATATTTTTCGAACTAATTACGTGTTTGGTGCATAGTAATTGCCCAGTTATTATAATTACATCGCATTTATTATTTCTTAAAGTCCATTTTCTTGTTAAGCCTAATGCATACCTCCTAGGAAACTTTGCAGCCGAGCGGGGCGGATAACAAGTTGACCCGGATATTGTGTACAACTGTCGGCCCAGTTGCATTGCTGATGTTGAAAAAAAGGCCTGTGTAGTACAGTACAACCTAACATGGTTACTCAGCCCACATTCAGCGACGCCGGAAAGGCCCAAACAAGGCTTCTGTACAACTTTTTCAAGTCACTGAGCTCAATTAATAACTTAAGAAAAAAGTTAGATTACAGTGGAACCTAATTAAAAGCTGTCACAAGCAAATAAATAATTCAACGGGTCCCACTTGTGCGTGTGCGCGTGTGTGTGCGCGTGTGTGTGTGTGTGAGAGAGAGAGAGAGAGAGATAGAGAGAGAGACCCATCGGTCGATGCTCGTAAATACATCTTTCAGCCATATGCATTGCTGATGCTCAGTAAAAACTTATATAGTTGACACAATCATATAGAACATCATAGCACACTGAACTTGCATACAAAAATTTCACGCAGGCGGCACAATCAGGATGGAAGCAGTGGATCGCTACGGGAAGGGCTATGTTGAAACCAACGAAGTCGTACATAATGGTTCATCGTCTTTATGAATGACGGGGAAATATCTTGAATGTTGTGCAAAGAAAACAGACAGACAACACAATAAGTTCTGCTAGCACATTAAGTTGACGTACAACCCTTTCTAAAAAAAGTTCAGGTACAAAATTAGAATAGGTCACAATCAAATGTACTGGCATATCAGTGCTTCAGACCCATAGCTCGGATTTAACTAGTACTATCTGACAAGATTCAGTTGTTACCTCAAATTAGAGCACATCCAGGCAGCCAGCCCTGCCTCTTCTCCCAAAGAAGCAGTGGCCTCCGCCGCGCGATGGAGTAGGCCCTGTGCCATCCATCGTTCCGAGCAACACGGGGAAAGTCTGACGTTGACTCCTGTAATGGACGTCGTCGACGGACCCTGGCACCAGCGGCGGCGGCAGGACTTCGATTGATGGATTGACCACTTCTTCGACATGCACGAACACTCGATACAGGTACATCCCTAACGTGGTCCGCGGCGGCCTTGGTGGCGACGAATAGTACAACCCCGGTTCCTGCACCGGTATCTCAACACCAATCACCTTCGGTATGGTGGACGGCTTCTTCATCCATGCCATAACAGTCAGAGCCCAGCTGTCTGGAGGAACAAACA
Organism: Triticum aestivum; assembly: GCF_018294505.1. Taxonomy (NCBI): domain Eukaryota; kingdom Viridiplantae; phylum Streptophyta; class Magnoliopsida; order Poales; family Poaceae; genus Triticum; species Triticum aestivum. Next base: position 192,003,127 of record NC_057798.1, on the reverse strand, counting down.
TACTTACGAGCTCACCTCCAAGGTCGTTGATAAGCTCGTTCATGGACTCGCTGTTCCAAGCACGTCGAGGCATGCCGTGGAAGGTAAGCTTTGTTAAAAACTCAAGCTCAGAGGGCACCGAGCCCCATCCTGGGTGCCACCGATCAAAGCTCACCAGCGCGCCATCGCAGAACAAACGCCGGGAAGATTCGAACACACGACTGCAGTCGAAAGTTGTCCGGAACCTGACGAAGAAATCAGCCGGTGGCGGACAGACTTCGACGAGCAAGTCACTTATTTGGATGCCGTGCGCAATGCCAAGAGCTTTGACAAGGTCGTCCGGCGAGACGGGAGGCCGGTCGCCGTTGATGGTTACCATCAGCACTTTGCCGGCAAACTGGTCGTCAAGCGCCGCCATGCCACTGTTGAGCGACAGCACGCAGCGACCGAAGGCAGGACGGACCTCAGGATCTCCGGCTCGGAGATCCGCGTTGACCGGCGACATGATAGTGCGCTTGAGTACAGGGAGTACAGGAGGGGGATTTGGGGGAACTGGAGTAGGAATCGAGATTCCAGAGGTGGGGGAGGGGCGGGAGACTGGGGATGAAAAGGTAGCATGAATTTCGAGCACGCGCCAATATGCTCTCGGCGCGCAAGCGCACGAAAACACCGGTGGCGCCCACATGTCGGCCTAAGAGTCCTTATTCTTTCTTTTTTGGAGAGCCCGGCCTTTTTTTCAGGATCTTTTGAGAGCCCGGCCCGAGAGTCATAATTGACCTGTTTGGCATTGCGTTACTACTCGGCCCATATTCAACGACACCTCACTGGCCCAAACAAGTGTACATCATCGAAAAGACAGTGAGCTCAAATTATATAACTTGAAAAAAGGAGATATACTCTGAACACTGGAGAATGGTGATGCCCTCATTTAGCCCACCAGTAGTTCGAGACAATAAACAGTTCGAAACAACGATATATACAACATTCAAACACTGACTAGTGACTACTACTGACATAAACAGCAAGACATGATAGTTCATAAGAAGTCTTGCTACACCACCAAAACGTACCCATCTGCAGCGCTCAGACTCTCGTGATCCAGACGAGAATGACATTCTAAACAGAAGCAACTATTACATAGAAAGAGTGACATAGACGAGGATGACCAAATGACAAGGAATATGCATAACAAAAGAAAGAACTACCCATCCAGAACCAGCAGCAAAGACAACAAAGTCATTCGAAGAGATGATCCAACACCATCATAATTTGCAGCCCCGCTTCAGCGACCAGTGATCCGGAGACACCAGTACTCCACCCTTTCGATGCAACAGCCCAATTACCTATCAACCTGAAGGCTTGAACCACATCACTGCCTGTCGTAATTGAGACATCCAAGGATCAAAGTTAATCCGGATGCCTTTGTCATTCTCACCTTCTTTTGGCTGCAGGCTGTATCGTTGACAATCAGGGGAGTTTGCTCCCGAACTCCTAGGGCTCGCCGTGTAGACACAGTTTTCCATAGCAAACAGAGCCTCTCTGCCATCAAGGTCCTTGCCAACGGTGATCTCCTGGTTAATCGGATAATTGAGTCCGAGAAACAGAGAGTGTGAACCAAGGCTGTTTACCCGCCTCCAACTAAAAAATCCTAAAGGCCCCAACAAGCTGGTATCCTGCTCATAGACGTAACAGCCACTGTCCGGATACTCACGTATTACACGGTGCTTGTATACAGTGGGGTTTTTGCAATATAACTTTTCCGGCTCATGTGTCCGAATGATCATCAGTCTTTTGCCGTCGTCTGATCGAGCGAGGAACCAGTTGTGCTTCCCTGTTTTTGGCAAAGGTGGTGTGATTACAAAGGGCAGTAACTGTAGGGACACTGCATCATATCAAAAAGGACAGGCATTGTTAATGTAAGATCAGCATTGTTCAGAGTATGAGTAGGATAATGCAAGAAACAACATTGATATGTCCCTGTTGGAACTGGGAGGAAAATACAGGGAAATGTATACTGGGTTCGAAAATATAGAAGTGCCATGCATGGTTATACTCATGTTATCTCGCAATCGATTCTTCACAGGAAACTACCATGTCATGCATGTTATGTAATCATGTTCTGTCCTCACAAACAAATTCTTCAAGGTAACTAACAGACCATGCATTGTTATATACTCGTGTTCTGTGGGCAAAATTTTTGTGAGGATATTATTCTAGCCATTGATTGCTGAAGGGCGAATATAGGTATGTACACATGGTAAGCATTGCAGGATTTCACTACTTCCAAATATAGAGTTCTCCATATGCACATTTACTTCCCTAATGTATGGTTAGATGAAACCAACAGTGTGGTGCATGTTTCTACATCATGAAAATGAGGAAACTAACATGGCCATTGATACACACTCATATTTAGTAGTAGTATATAGATTACTGTAAAATAAGGATAATATCCATATATTCCTAACCGTTTGATTATTCAGGGTACAAATTGGCTGTAATGACATGGTCACAATCGCATGAATTAACTCATTCCAAATATAGCTGATTTACGGCGTCTCTAATATATTGCCATAGTTCTACTCAAATTCTGCTCAAACAGGGATATGCCAATCATCACAAAAAGTTCAAACAGTGTCATGGCGTCATCATTAACATGAGACGGAAACAACTTACACGCGCCGTCCCAGCAATACGTGGTGCCATCTGCTTTGTCGATCGCGTAGATGATGCCATTGTGTTCAATAGCATCACAGAAGTGTGTATCAGCTTTGACGATGATCCACTGCGAGCCGAGTTGTCTCCAGCTAAAAAAGGCACCGGCGTAAAGATAGGCGAGTCCGCGGTCGAACAAGGCAATTAGCTTGAAGTCTGCGTAATTCGCATGTCGTGTGGGCACTTGGCAGATTACAATCTTCTGCAAAACAAGGTCCGTCCAACTGACGTAGTAATCTAGATGACTTGGACCGCGATGGTAATACTCTATATAATCCAACGGAGGAAGGATAATCTCATGGGAGGTCTGGAAGTTCACGAGCACCAACTTTTTACCGTCTTCTCTGAAGGCAGCCATCCAGTGGGAGTTCATGCCGACCCAGTACATACCTGCCAAGAAGTTTCGGGCGATGGTGATCGGATCGATGTCGAGGGAAATGATGTACGGCGACACACTACATACCTGCAAAGAAGTTTCGGCTAATGGAGATCGGATTGAAGTCGAGGGGCATCATGCACGCCTCCGTATCATGGTGAGCCAATCTCGCAAGACCAGATAGCAGCAAGCAGGGTGTCTTGAAAAGCTTAGGCCTCGCTTCGACGATGGCCGTGTGCATGTCCCTCGAGCATGCAGCCAGCCGCAGGGCGGTCAACATATCCATACACGAACAACAGAGGTCGAGGATGTCACTGGGGAGATTGCTCCAATCGCGGCTCATATGGATGCTGCGCGGTTCGCGTTCGGCCATGGTGGAGTTTGGAAGGGGGCTTGATTTACGGGGGAGAAGGATGTCGGTGCTGGAGCGGCTAGCGAGGGAATAGTGGTACTGGGGGAGGCGAGTGAGGCGACGGTACACGGGGGCACAGTGAGATGGAGACGGAGACGGAGACGGAGAAGGAGATGGAGATGGAGTGGTGCTATGGGAGCGGAGAGGGAGACGAGGCGAGGCGCCAATGTGCTGTACAGCGGCGGTGACAGACTGCACAGTGCACAGGGTGAGGCTGACTTTGGTAACCCGAACACGCCGCCTCGCCTGGACTAGTGTCAGGCGCAGGGTGTTGTCACTTCACTGTGAGGACCGGATGAATAGTATTTTGACCATCAAGTGTACCACAGTTGTACTACTACTACTACTAGTAGTAGGAACATGAGTACTCCAGTATTGTATAGCGGAAATAGGTCTCCCGTGCTAGCATGCCTGTTCACTTCATCGTTCAGGTATCATCCATATTGCGAGCAGAACCAAATTCTCGTGCATGCCCAATCAACGCCCTGCCGCGATGCATGCAGTGGTCGTTCTGGTGCATCAAGGACGGCATGCAGATCGTTCCACACTTGAGAAGAGGAAAAATGGAAAGGTAGAACGCGGCAGCAGAGGAAGAGAACGCTGGCTAACGAGGCTGGGAGGGGATCGAGCAGGAAGTTAATGCTCCACGCCTAAAGGTTTTGGGAAAACCTGATTTTCATAAGGTGACTTATACTCACCTAAACGGAGGGAGTATTCCTTAACCAGAGAATGTTGTGTCTCCCACTCACGCGCTCAAAAAAAAGCTACGACACATTTTTTTATCTGTTTGCATAGGTCCCACCTATCAGGAAGGATGGGCACGTACACGAACAGGTACGACTCCTCAGTCTACCCGCATAGCCTTTTCGTTTAGTCTACCTAGCCGTCTAATCAACTGCCTGCACGCCACTTCTCCCATTTACTTCTCCATCGGGAACCGATTCGCCTCGGCTTCTTCACCTCCCCTTCGTCTTCATTTGCATCCAAACCCCACTGCGTTCACATTGTTTTAACCTCTTTAAATAATCATCTACTACTTCAGTTAGACTAGCCATCTAATCCTAATTCTCCAAACCATAGCCCTCCGTTCCAGCGGTTCCAAATGGCGAAAGAGATCGAGATGCAGGTTTTTAGCGTCCAACATGTCCTCGTCGAAGGCTCGATGCGCATAGTTGCCACCGTCACCGTCAACCCAAGGGTTGTTCGGCAGTGGATCAACAATGTATCCAACTCCCTCGAAAAGGTAGAGACGAGGGTCATCGGTCTCGACGCAGAGTACACGGAGCGTGCCCCTGGGAAGATCCAGCGCGCCGCCGTCCTTCAGCTGTGCCTCGAAGATGATGTTTTGGTGTACCACATCATACACTCGCCCTCCATACCAGGTGAGCTTCACGATTTCTTGTCTCGGGAGGACGTATACTTCTGTGGGGCAGCCATCGAAGGGGACAAACAGAAGCTGGAGCCGTACAACCTTGATTTGAAAAGCATCGCTGACCTACAAACCAGAATCAAAATTCCTGTAGAAGATTGTGCTAAACAGACACCATCCCTATTCGACGTAGCAAATTTTGTGCTCGGTACAAATCTTCAGAAGGGTGACGAGACGGTGGCATTAAGGTCGTCTGGATGGGAGAATTATCCCTTGACGTACGAGCGGATAAAATATGCTGCCCTCGATGCCCGTGTGAGTTTCGAGATAGCTGCAAGGTCCAAAGAGCTTGTTGCGAAGCCGTCTCCCACAGAGAATGAGAACAAGAAGAAGAAGAAGAAGAAGAAGAAGAAGAAGAAGAAGAAGAAGAAGAAAACGCTGCACCAGCAGGAGGGCATTATGGATGGATGAACTATTTCCTCTCTTGTAAAAAAATTATTCCCTCTCGGTGTATATTGATATAGATGGACTATTTCGATGGTGTGCATGTCTTTGGAACAGAGTAGTAGCATGGGTCCGCTTGACTATAAGGAACTATTTATCCGCATATATAGCTTTCTCTGCTACTCCTTCCAGTGATCGGTATGCAGTGCATGTGTCCGTAGACATGACAGCTTGTCCATGGAAGTTCAACTACGGCGACCATCACGTTTCATCTCGCGATTCCCACGACGCCTCTCCAACCCACGGCACCACGCCCCCCGACGTGCGCCTCACCCCTCTCGGCCGCACCGCCCCTCTGCCTTTGTGTGCATGACATGTGGGCCACCTAAAATGCGGCGAGCATCAAGTTTCTACCACAGCCACCCGCGATTCCCACGACGCCGCTCGAACCCATGAAACCACACGTCCCCCGACCTGCGGCTCACCCCTCTTGGCCCCACTGCCCCTCTGCCTTCGGGAGCATTACATGTGGACCAGTCACCTATCGGGTCCACATGTTATTGACTCAAAGGTAGGTGTAGTAAGGCGCTGAAGCTCAGTCCCGACGGCCCTGAGAGGGAAATGTAACTCCTGCGCCAGGGCTTGTGGTGCTCCCGCAGCACGAACTCGTGCCAAACTCGAGATTTGTTTCTTTACTATACATGCACGCAACGATTTAATGGACATTGTAATCTCAACATGTGATGGGGAGCTCTAAATTTGAATTTGAAACTTATAAAACGAAAAGATTCAAAACAAATAAACTGGGAGAGAGGGAGTATATCGTAGGATGTGTCCCATACAAAATAAGTCCCCTGGTTTGTCACCGCGAAGATGCGGTTAGAAAGGAGCACACGTCTTCCTACTCGTACGGCAACAAATCGGCCGCAGACAGCATGGTCCGCCTTTGACCGCCATGTGCAAGGTTCGTGCTATCTTTATTCAATCTCACCGTGGTTCCATCGTACCAATTCATGCGGTGGCCCGTTGCATGGCTGATCCCAATGTTGGACAAAGGTTCTACGGGAACGGTGTCACCGTTGTAAATGTTGTGCAAATTGATGTTGGTACCCTCCCGTACATATGCAAGCCAATCTCCACTCGCACCGAGCCTAGCCTGTGAAACAGTGGGCAGGGGGAGAATTAGGAAATGGACACGGAAGTAGTCTTTAGAATGCATTTACTACGTGATCAAACTCATCTTACCTGCTCATCGGAGGAAATCCGAGTGCCCCTCAACGTCGGCATCTCAAGGGGCGTCAACTTGCAACTACGGCCACGCCGCGCTGGAGAGACCCCCAAGGAAACATCCTCGTGCGTTCCACGGAACATCAAGATGCATTTGTATGAGTAGTTTATCTTGTGAGAGAAAAGGATGAACGAGGGAAGGCCTCTAGAGATAGAGATGGACACTACTACTACCAATGTGCTGGCCCGTGCGTTGCAATGGATCCAAACTAGTAGAATAATACTTGTTCACGTGCTTGAAATATAAACACTCTAGTTTTGATATACATGTGTCAGCAGACACGACAGCTTGTCCATGGAAGTTGAACCACGGCGACCATCACGTTTCTTGTTTCTACCACTGCCACACCCACACGCGATTCCCACGACGCCGCTCCAACCCACGGCACGACGTCCCCCGACGTGGACATGGATCCTCTGACGTGGCTATCACTGCCTTGCCCTGCCTTTCCTTCGCTGACAGGTGGGACCCACGCTTATGGGTCCCACATGTCAGTGACAGAATGGTAGGATTGTTCGTGCCCCTCATCCCTCTCGGCCCCACCGCTCCTCTGCCTTTGTGTGCATGACATGCGGGCCAGCTGAACTGCGGCGACCATCAACTTTCTACCACAGACACACCCGATTGGACGCGGTTTGCCTGCTCCGCTGCTGTGCTCCGATCCGTACTCCCGCACCATCGAATTTTCATCCAGCGGCTGTGACACATTTCGTCCCGGGCATCAATCCTCAGCTGGAGTACTTATGTACTACAGGTAGTACCCGCCGGTGTGGCCATCTACGCCTCGTAACGCCCCGACGCCCAGCTGTGGTACCCTCGCCACGGCCACGCCACCACCGGCCGGTTCATCTCGAACGAGTGAGTCGCGAACCACGCCACCACCATGAGAATGACATGTGGGCCAGCCGCATTTAAGGTCCGCATGTCATTGACTCATAGGCCGGGCACTAAGCCACTGAAGTTCGGTCCCGTGGGCCCCGAGAGGGAAATGTAACTCCTGCGGCAGGCCTTGTGGTGCTCCCGCAGTACGAGCTCGTGCCAAAACTGGAATTTGTTTCTTACTACTACCAACTAGTACTAGTAAGGTACACGTGCATTGCACGCATGAGATTCTGGTGGTTTGTGCATTATGCTTCTACATGTGGAGTTTTCTGGATTCTAACATGTGGCAAAATCTGGTGGAATGTAAGGTTAGGCAAGTTTGATTAACTTAGGTGAGTGTTTGGTTCAAGCCACACCTTAGGCAAGCCACACTAAGGCCCCACATGACATACACACAAAAAATGTGGCAAGATTCCCTTAGGCTTGCCAACTTGTGGCTCTCATTTTGAAGAACTAATAACTTTGCCTAAGCTTAGTTGTGGCAAAGTTAGTCATGAATTAAGTTCAACCATGGAGTCTTCTAGATTATACATGTGGCAGAATCTGGTGGATGATATCCAACGGCCAGTAGTGCTCGGATTTGCCATCTTTGTACCGTCGGATTGGCTTCATCCAACGACCAACTTTCAAAGTTTTTCACACACTATATAGGGGGTATAGATATAGATGTGCCGGTCCGTTGCAATGGATCCAAAGTATATCTATTTAGTGGAGTGCACTCTAAACACATTATCTATTTATTTTTCTCTAACCTTCCGTAGCCATGCAACCAAGCCACATAAGCTTCATGGGTGCCCCCCACATCATATTATTCATACTACGTTGATTGAAAAAAAGATAAATCACCCAAAACAAGATCTTCCCGTTTTTTGTTCCTACGATGTTGTGCCGTGCACGTATCTACTAGTAGTTGTATAGTGGTAGTACTAGTAATAGAGAGGGTGCTTGGATCCAAGGGACTTATTTTAGTCTGACTAAAAATAGTCTTTTTAAGAGGCAAAGTTCCAAGCACCCCTGAGCTAAAGAGGGGCTAAACTAGTCTTGAGACTAAAATTCTTTAGTCAGGGTACCCCTACTAAAATGTGAATTAGTCCTCTCTCTCCTCATTTAACTCCTCTCCTTAACACAGGCGAGTTCTGGATTGGAGGGTTTTGAGGATAATAAATGCTCATTAACTTGATTTTAGTCTCTTCAGTATTTGGATCCAAGCATGGGTGGGGCTAGCAAGTTTTAGTCCCACTACTTTTAGTCATGGGACTAAAACTTATCCAAGCACCCTCATAGTATTAGGAGTACAAACTTGGTAGTACTAGTAGGAGTAGTACTAGTATGGAATGCTCCTACTCTATCAACGAGCCCCGTCTGACACAAAATTTCTTGGCTTCCGTGCTACAGCTAGATCTTCCCCTTGTTTCTGTTTTCCAACCCGGCGGCGGGCGGGGTGTCGGTTTGCTCAAAGGTGGTCCCACATGAAAGTGAAAATGCTAGGCAGGCAACATGCCTTCCCTAAGCTATGTGTCGTGCCGGACGGGCCGTGTTGTACTCCCGATTCCCGGGTGTGTGGGGGTGCAACGCGAACGCGGCATACCTTTTCCTTTTACTAGCAATGTGCCCGTGCGTTGCGATGGATCCAAAGTAGTAGAATAGTAGTATTTGTTCACAAACTTGAAAGAAATCACTATTGTTTTGATATACTCCTAATATATTATTCCCTCTGTACCTAAATATTTGTCTTTTTTGAGATTTCAAATGGACTATCACATACGGATTATATAGACATATTCTAGTGTTTCTAGCAAGATGCCCGCGCGTTGCACGAAGTTGATGGAAAAGGTAAGCACAACTTATAAATTGACGGATGGAGTACTAGTTACAGTGATGCATATAATTAAGCAAAGGGATCGCACATGTCGGTATTGACTGGAACGAGAATGCAACAACACAATAAGAATTAAGGCCACGATGATGCGATCGCAGTGGTGGTTACAGAAGGCAAGAAGAAAGATGGATCCACGAACGTACGACCTCCTCCTCCTCAACTTAGTGCGCCGGGCCACCGACCGGCGGCTAAGGAGCGGCGGCTTTTGTGGCGAGGTCGAGGTGCTTCTCAACAAAGGCATCCAAGGCTTCCAGCCGGTTGAGGAAGGCCAACGTCGTAGCGTCCTCACTGGCCTTGTAGATACCTATGTACACGATTTGCTCGTACGCGTGGATGTGTAGGTCGACGAATTCTTGCAGGGCGAGGCGCCTCGCGGCGAGCGCGACCTCCAGGTGGACATTCTTCGTGGCGTCGGCGGGCAGTCGCAGGGCCACCAGTGCTTGAAAGAGGTTCCGGCCATGGAGGCCGATTAGGGTGGCAGGCAATGAGGAGCCCGGGCGCGCGGGCTGGAGGAGTACGGCGATGTCGTCCGCGAGCTTCTTGAGGACGGTGAACTTGTTGCTGGTGGCAACGATCATCTGGTCCAACTGAGAGTCGTAGTTGGCGTCGACGGCGGCCATCCACCAGCCGGTCTCCAACACCGTCTGGAGACGATCCTCGGCGCCATGCCGCAGGCCGGCGTCGTGGACCATCTGGCGCAGCCGCTGGCCGCTCACGCGCATCGCCGCCATGGGTCTGGAGCGAGCTCTTTTGCGCTTAGTGTAGGTGCTTAGGCAAATGCTTAGGTGCGTACGATGTGGTAGATGCATTGGAATGGAGGGGCGCCTTTATATGAGGGCAATGAGGGCAAACTGCGTTGCATTCACATTGTGCAACCTCTTTTCCTGGACCTCCTCCCATTACTTCCCTCATGCATTAACTGAAGGAGGATGCATTGGCTGTTCAACATATCAAGAACCGCTACTCCCTCCCTCGTCTGCATTAAAGCCGTATCGGGAACTGCGCCACCCGCTGTCAAATCGAATACTCCCTCCGTCTAGGTGAGTATTAAGTCATCTTACGAAAACCAAATACTAGTAAACACATAGGTGTGGTGCATTAACTCTCACGTTGTTTCTTATTTTTTGACATAAATAGAGGAATCAACCAAGAAGAGATGTGGGGCTTGTATGCTTTTAATGACTTGAAACTATCAAACATGACATGCAGTGGTCAGTTCGTTGCACAAGAACAAATACAACCCACGTCAACACACACGCATCTTATAGCATCACATCCAATGGCTATAAAAGATGAATGAGACCAAATTATATCTCATCTAGATGAGTTCTAGCAAAACTGTATTAATAACACTTAGTACTCCTGCGCCATGTATCATATATTAGGCTGGTTGTAATGGGGAGTATCATATACTAGTATCATGCATATGATACTAGTGTATGATACTACATCTGTAATGCATGGTATCATATGTTGGTATCATATAGGACTACATTTATTGTCATGCATGACACAAAGTAGTATATGATACTCAAGCTCCTCTTTCCTCATTTAATTCAATGAGACCTCATCAAAATTGCTTAGTTGGCATGCATGATACTACCTATGATACTCCCATTACGACCAGCCTTAGTATCATGTAGTACTTTATTTATTGCAATGTATGACACATAGTTCAAGAGCGCTCTCTATATGTACCACCTTTTTTAAAAAAATTCAAGTTTTGCTCCATGGCGCAATCCATCGATACTACTACTGTACAAAAGTGGAGTATATACATTTTTTAAAAGGCTAGAGGGCGGGGCAGTCTAGCTCGGTCGGTTTCACGAGAGGCGAGGGCCTTTGTGATTTGACGGCTCATTAATGCTGTCAAATCGAATAGTACTGCGCTGCCCGCTGCACGCCCAACGCCTCCATTAAATCCCTCTGTTAAACCCGCATGCAAACCGAGAATCCTACTTCGGCCACACGTCCGTTCATGAGCGGGCCGGAATTAAACGCAACACCGGCCGAGCTCCTCCCATCCGCCCTCAGTTTAAACAAGGCCAGACGCCGGCCAAGCTCCTACCGTCCGCCCTCTATTTACACGAGGCCAGACAGACAGTGGGAAAGAATCGCACCCCTCCGCCGCTCCCTCATCTCCTCCTTCACCATTTTCTCCATCCTTCCGATGGCTTCCGATGAGCCGTTCTCCGGCATATTACCCGGCTGGGTGGCCCGCCGAGCCCTCCGGATACGGGCGAGGCCGCTCGGTGCTTCACCAACCTCGCTTGGCCCGATGGAGCCAATTGCCGCCCCAAGCAGGCGCGTGGTTCAGCAACTCGCTGCTCCAGTTCAGCTCGATGAGGAGTGGCGAGTTGCTCCACGCCGGCACGGGGCGAGCACGCTGGTACGGGCACCGTCGCTGCCGCGTCGTACCGCGCCACCAGTGTCTGCGGTGGCCGCGCCTCTCGTGTCTGTGGGTGCACCTCCCATGCCTGCGGCAGCGCCACGCATGCAAAGACAGAAGCCGGGTGCGTGGAGAGCGACGAGTCGGTGGCCAGCTTCTTCGTGTCCGCCGCCATCATCGAGGAGAAGTAGAACACGGGAGGCCGCTGCCACTTGGGACCCATGAAGGCCACCGCCGAGGCGACGACCACGGATTCAGGTGGTTTCTTTGCTGCTTCGTCTCTTCCGAGGACCTTCATCGACCCCTCAAGTGTCTGACGGGGATGAGGAAGACAAAGGGATCCGCGGGCGGCCATTTAGAACTAAAATAAGTCTAGGTATATCCATTTCTAGGACAAGTATTTTCGGATGGAGGGAGTATTAATTATACAAGAGAGCCGGATTGGCACCTCTTAGTTCATGTAAATGTAATGAAATCCATCATGTTTATATGAAGATCCGGCTTTTTTATACGAAATCCTTCATGCTTATATGAAATCAGTCCGTGTTTGCACGAATTTCATCTGGTTGGTTAGAGTTGTAAAAATGTATGCCGCTGGCGTTTGATGTCGTCCTCCGCGGAAGGAAGCGGGAGGAAATTTGCCGGCTGCCGTTGGAGATGCTCTTTATGCTGGAAATAATAGAGTGACATCCAATCCATTTGAGTTAATTGCCTGTATGATTGTCCCTCTATAAAAAGTTAATTGCATGTACAGTGTACACGTGACTTGCAGGGTGGCTACAGCTTCGTACAGAAAGTTAAAAAGAAACAAGTCCATCCTTAATATTCTAAGTACTCTGTGGGTTCCACTGTCAGTACAGTAGCGAAAGAAGTATATATTAAATAGGTAGAGTAATATATAATATAAAAATCTAAAGTTAAAAGACAGAATTCGAACTCATGTCATCGCGTTGCGAGCATCCGACGCTAACCAGCCCAGCACATTTTTGTTGTAGACCATGCTGGAGATATATCTCCATGTCTACTCTTATATATACTCCATTCGTTCCTAAATATTTGTCTTTTTCAGATTTCAAATGGACTACCACATACGGATGTGTATGTAGACATATTTTAGAGTGTAGATTCACTCATTTTGCTATGTATGTCTTTTCAGGAAGGGGTCAGATTTGTCCTTGATTTATTTATGTGGTATCCAGATGGCACTGCACCGCCAAGAAAAGAGGGTAACATCAAAATTATGGACTACTTTTTTGAGTATGTTGGTAAGGTCCGGTCATAGTCACTTGTTGAAATCTCTAAAAAGACAAATACTCCCTCTGTCCGCAAATACTTGTCATCAAAATGGATAAAAGGAAATGTATCTAGACGTATTTTCGGATGGAGGGAGTAAAAAACAGAGTTGGTGATGATGGTGTGTGTGCCATCCTGCAATATAGGCCGTCGGATTTATGTCTAACGGATAGGAAAGAAACTATGGCAATTTTGCGAAAATATACCCACACGTCTCTCCACGTTCGCAAATAAGGCCTTCCCTCGTTCAGCCTTTTCTCGCACAAGATAAACTACTCATACAAATGCATCTTGATGTTCCGTGCAACGCACGGGCAGCTAGCTAATTTCTTTTAAAATAGTTGCTGCAATAATTGGGTTGAAGTGATATATTTTATGTCTGCCCCGAATGATTTCAGATTCAATAGTAGTAACAAAGAAAAGGTTGCCTTGTTAATTAACAGAAAACATGGTGAAAACTATCACATGAGGCCGGTAAAAACAAGGCACACTGGGCTCAGCGTCATCGTCACTACAGCTGTGCGCGCGCGAGAAGTCTACATATCGAGGGGGCTACCGAGCGAGGCACCAAGACACAATGTTTGAGAGAGAAACCAATTGACAGATTATGATCAGATCGAGTTGTCACCCTTCTGCTGTCATTGTTGGGGGGGGGAGGGAGAGAAAGACGTATCGAGAGTGTGCGCGGTAGGCACAGAGGCACAACTAGCGAGTGTGTGTGTGTGTGTGTGTGTGTTTGAAAGAGGAGTAGATAGATTATTATCAAGATCGATGTGCCACCCTACTCCTTCGGTGCCGGGTAGTGTGTGTGTGTGTATGTTTGAGAGAGAATCTAGTCGATAGATTAGTATCAAGATCGAGGTGTCACCCTACTCCTTCGGTGCCGGGTAGTGTGTGTGTGTGTATGTTTGAGAGAGAAGCCAGTCGATAGATTAGTATCAAGATCGAGGTGTCACCCTACTCCTTCGGTGTTGGGAAGTGTGGGTGTGTGTGGGGGGGGGGCAGTGACACTCACATATCTCTACTCTTATAAAAAACAGAGTTGGTGATGATGGTGTTCCTGCCATCCTGCAATATAGGCCATCCGATTTATATCCGACGGACAGGAAGGAAAATATGGCAATTTTGCAAAAAGATACCCACACCCCTCTCCGCATTTGCAAATAAGGCATTCCCTCGTTCATCCTTTTCTCCCACAAGATAAACTTCTCATACAAATGCATCTTGATGTTCCGTGCAACGCATGGGCATCTTGCTAGTAGGGAGAAGGAGTTTGTGTGACACATATCTAGCTATATTAAGGGATAGGTAGATAGCATATGTGTGAGAGACATTATTATACTTTGAGACATTAGTGGCTGTGGGTGGGCGGAATTAAAGGGGTGGGCGTGTTAGACATAGAGAGCGTGTGTGTTTCTGTGTGAGAGACTTGTAGGACGGGGTAGAAAGACGAATTTAACCCTGACGGAGGGAGAGAAATACACGAAGTGCGCGTGTGTGATTCCGATGCCCACAGGGAAATGAGATATGTATGCGTGTGAGAGAGATTGCACAATTCATTCACGTATCACTATCTAGCGATCGTGGACGTGCATCGCTTGAACATAAGTCAATATCTACTTCGTATCGTGGCCAAAGGTACAATATCGATTCAACGCTATAAAGATTGGACACTCACATATCACATTTTTTTCTATTTAAATAAACCTTTTCAGTTGTGCATGCCAAAGTTACAGTGATGTTTCTTCAAACAACCAATGTAGCTATCATGCACATGCACCATTGTTACTCTTGCATTCAAATTCATTAGTCTTGGATGATTTAAGTTTCTATTTTGAAGTAATATATGTAATATTCATATATGAATTCAACGGGTACGCAATTTATGAAATGGAGGCTATGTAATCATATGAGGTAACACTTTTAAGTAGCTAACTACAATATCCATTTCTTTTTGTGCGCCTCTACACTAACACGTCAATGCATTATGTTTAAAGTAAATAACCAATGGCACTAAATTATCTATTTACACGAGAAATACATAGGCTGAGCGTTTGATCCCTTTTTTGTGAACGCGCCACTACACCCGTACGATTGGCCGCGCCCGTGTGAACGTCCAAGTTATCGGCGCATCATCCCGAGTTATTGTCTTTTTTTCTGGGGTGGACTTCACACCAGTTATTAACTGCTGACGCGTGCCCCGTGTACACAGTCTAGCATGACCTTCCCGCTAGCACGGTCCAAAATTAGTTGAAACTGGATACGAACGATCCCGCGGGCGGCAAAATCTCCCGCCTCCTTCTAAAATTTCCGCCACCTTAGTCTTTAGCATGCGAAATCCCCCTTTTGTCCTTGGTGCACGGAGACCAACAGTTACAATACCGCCCTCATCTACATGATAGGTCGGGGCTGCTTTGGTAACTTCCGGTTCCCCCCACTACACGGCACCCCCATTTCCTCTCCCCCTCCCGCAAAAACGACTAACTCCACAGCACCAGAGCATCTTACATCACGCCGTCCGTACTTCATCGCCCTTTCTCCCCTCCCCTCTCGAAACCCTAGACTGCTCATCCACCGGCGTACCATAGCCCATTCACTGCCAGTGGCGTCCACCTCGCCGGATCTGCTTTTGCGGCCGCATCTACCCCTCCCACCTCCCCTAGAAACAAGTAGACTGCTCATCCACCACTGTACCACAGCCCATTCAGTGTCGGCCTTGTCCACCGCGCCAGATCTGCTTCGCTGGTACTCTCGTCAACCGCCGTGCATCAGCAGCGGCTCATTCGTACTCCCCACCGGAGACGCTTCGTCCACACCCCCGGAGCCACCCCACCGATGCCCCCATCGACGGCCTCTGATCCTCTTCGCCGACACCTTCCTCAACCCTACCAGAGCCGCTTCGCTGACACCTTCCTCAACCCTACCGGAGCCGCTTCGCCGACACCATCGTCAACCCTACCGGAGTAGCTTCGCCTATACCATTCTCAACCCTACCAGGGCCGCTTTGCCAACTCACAAGTCCATGGCCTCCGATCCACTTCTTCGCACCCTCATCCAACCTACCGGAGCAGCTTCTGACACCCCGTCCACGGCCGCAGATCCGCATCGTCGACACCACCCTTAACCCAACCACCGGAGCAGCTTCTGACGCCCCATCCACAGTTGCAGATCCGCATCGTCGACACCATCCTTAACCCAACCACCGGAGCAGCTTCTGACGCCCCGTCCACGGTCGCAGATCCGCGTCGTCGACACCATCCTTAACCCAACCACCGGAGCAGCTTCACCTACGCCCTCGTCCACGGCCACAGATCCGCTTCGCCCACACCATAGTCCACCCTACCGGAGCCGCTCCACAAACACCCTACTCGACGGTTCTAGATCTCCTTACCGGACCCCGACAGCCAGCACAGCGTCATCACCCTCGACGTTTCTAACCTGATTCCCACCGTCTGGAGAGATGCCAAGCACCCGCCACGGCCTAGGTACTTGTCACCTTTAAACCCGTCCAGCATCACCTGCCCGATGTACTTCAAATATACTAACCGGTCGCTGTTACCTGTTATGCAGCTGGCAAAAACTACAAGGACGATGTTTCTTCTGGATCTAACAGCTTGGCCAACCAAGATCCTGGACTGAGGCATTGCTATGATCTTGTAAGCGCGTCTCTCTCTCTTGTATTGTTCTGTGCCTGCCAGCGTGCTTTGCTAGGATTTTCGACCAGTAATCCCTTTGTGCAGACAATGATTTCTACTACTGGCTGCTAAATTAGATATGTAGATGTCATACATGATACTACCTCGTACCTCCGTTCCTAAATATAAGTCTTTCTAGAGATTCCACTATAGGCTACATACGGAGCAAAATGAGTGAATCTACACTCGAAAATGCATCTATATACATCTGTATGTGGTCCATACTGGAATCTCTACAAAGACATATATTTAGGAACAGGGGCAGTACATTACACAAAATCGTAGGTGGCATGTAGGAATTCCAGTGCACTACATTAGGCTCCCTTAGAGTGCCTGCTAGTCCAGCATACAGAGTCATGGCTAGTTTATGGTACGCACACAATCGTTAATTGGTGGTTTAAATATGCGCAAGGGATATGCAATGTAGTATCATGTAGAGATGTCTGAAATTAGCCGTGTCAACTTGCAGATAGGGTTACACAATGAAAAAGTACAAGATGTATGTGGCAATTTCATGGAACATCGCAAAAAAAGGAGAGGCAGCGGTGAGCCTATACAGTGTGCTATGGTACGTCACTCCTCCATTGCAATCATCGTGACATGTTATTTGTATGCCAGTTCTATTAGCCAAGTTTCTTAAGGACAGTTATTACGAGTTATCCTAAGAAAATAAGCACCTGTGAATATAAGCTCCATGTAATACACCAACCAGTTCTTTTCATTGCGTTTTCAGCTTATCTTTGGTATGATCGGTGGAAAGTCTAGATTGCATTATATATTTTTCATTTTGCTGCCCATATGGAAATTAATTTGACTTGCAAACATCACAAATTGAACCCGGTGCAGTAATTAATATGATAGGAAAACAGACCATCACTATTTGCTCAAAATGCAAATACAAAGATACCATCTACTTGGCACAATCTACTTTGGTCAATGTTTTCCATAGAGATCCCATTGCCTAATTTAAACGAAGAACACATGACCCACATTTAAGTGAACAACAATTATTTGTTGAAATTCGATGGTCCAAGTGGTTGGTTATTATCATATAGCAGCACCACCTAAAAGCATCATATAGCAGCAGCAGCAGTTCATAGCAACTCATCATATAGCAGCAGCAGTCTGCAATTCATCATATACCAGCAGCAGCTCATAGCAATTCATCATATAGCAGCAGCAGGAGCAGCTCATAGCAATTCATCATATAGCAGCAGCAGGAGCAGCTTGTAGCAACTCATCATATAGCAGCAGCAGCAGCTCATAGCAATTCATCATATAGCAGCAGCAGCAGCTCATAGCAACTCATCATACAGCAGCAGCAACAGCTCATAGAAATTCATCATATAGTAGCAGGAGGAGGAGCTCATAGCAATGCATCATATAGCAGCAGCAGAAGCAGCTCATAGCAATTCATCGTATAGTGGATCGGAATGAAAATTTGGCAAAAAATCAGAGGAGATCCTCACCTTGTTGGATGAGCTCATCCTTCAACAACACCTCAAGGCCATGGCCTGGGAGGAGGGCAGGGGGAACAAGGTGCCTTCTGCCGCAGTGTGGCATCAGCCGTAGTTGTGTAGCGCCCGCCAGAGTAGTGCGTTGGACAAACCACAGTGGAGCAGCTGCTGGAGACCATGAGAATGAGGGGCGGCGCCAGAGGGAGGAGCAGCCAGGGAGATTTGCTCCTATCCGCCGGCCATGTAGCCTAGCTGTACATAGCATTGTCGAGGACCAGGCCAGATGGGACCAGTGGCGACAGCTCGCTGGAGGAACCCTGGTGCTGCAGGCAGGGGATCGAGGTAGAGGGAAAGGGGAGAGGAGATGCAAGCGGGCAGGGTAATGAATGCTTGCGTGTTTGTTTTTACTTGAGGGTCAGGTGTGACACGTGTGTCAGCAGTTGCATTTTGAGTGTAATATAGGCAGACAATAGTGTCATTTCACTATTCCCCTTCCCTTCAATTTTTAGTGAGGTTCTACCCGAAACACCCCCCTCCAAAGCGAAATTAGTTAATCCCAAGCCCATAACTCAAAAATGACTTCTTTACATCTTTTATGGCTTATTTTGATAATATGCCCTGAAAAGGCGGAATCGGACTGGCCCTTAACCTGCAATTCAATTGTGCATGCAATGATGAATCACTCCTTCCTGCTATCTGTACATTTAGGCATCATCATCCATGGCATAACCTAATACATGTGCATTCCATTGTAGAATCTGGAATATGCAATGTTTATGTTAGTTCATACGTTGCACATGATGTTTAAATGCCCATTAAATCTGGTCAGTCAAGTGATGGTCTTTAAGCCTCCTTCTTTGCTTCTTTTCTTGATATGTAAGATTTGCTCACACATCTGTTCAATTGCTTGTTTGCATCAGCCAGCCATACTAGGACTGTTTGCTTTGATTACTTGATGTTCTTAACCTAACACTCTAACATAGCTTGTCAACGATTTAAACACTAAGGGCTGCTGTAGTGGGGCCTTGTCTAACTCATAGGTGACATAAAGGTTTGGCTGTACACTACGGTAGGCTCTCCAAGAGTACCTGGAGATCCAGTTCGAAGGTATGCCTAGTTTTTACATAGTGCAGACATAGTAAATGCTCATTTCATTGTGTGCAAGTGCAAGAGATGCGGCATGTTTCATTATGTGGTGTTGTTTTGTTATAATCTCATCCTTTTGTGTTCACAGACTGGAAAGTGTGCATATTTATCTTCCAAGGAGATGAATAACTTGTTTGTGTCACCTTGCAGAGGGGGTGCAATGAAGATAAGATTGAGGATTTCCAAGTACAAGATGTTAGGAAGGAGCCTTGCAAGAGAAGTAGGAGTTGCGCTGAGCCTCTTCAACCTACTAAGGTAAGTCACTGTATGCAACTCAACAGTTCAATTCCTTGTTTGTTTCAGGCATAGTTAATTTTCTCTTTTCAATTGTTTTATTTGTCCTCGCTTAATGAGATGCCCAAATAATTATGTCTGATGTTCGGTACTTGTATCACTATTAGTTGACATAATTAAAGGCGTTACCATTTAATTACTCTGCCGAAGTGTGCCTAAAGCTTTGAAGTCTATTAACCAACTATTATTGCATGAGGCTCACAATCTAGTTTATACTACGCTAATGATTGCATAGTTTTGCCTGTTGTAGTTTGTTTGTATGAAACCCTCTGTTGTTCATTATGCTCCCTAAGACTTTAATTGAGGTACAGAATAGCTAACTGCTTGCTTACTTATACGCAACGTGCTGTCTAAATTTGTAACTTGTCTGTGTTTTCGATTGGGCCCCAACATCATGCTCCTCTGGTGAGCTAAGAGGGATTTCTGTATGCAGGCTGCACAGACTATCTTTTTTATAATTTTTAAAATATCACCTGCTTATGCTTCATGACATGTAACATTTTGTGTGTGAAAGTGATGTGTAACATTATTGTTAGTCCTGTTTTGCCATGTAGTACAAAATAGTGTCTTGTTCGCTTCACTGTTGTAACTATATTTTTGCCCTAGTCATGTGTACTTACAAAAACATTTCAGGATGAAGTGACATCAACACAAAAATCTGCGAGCAGTGCGGCATGGCCGTTACCAAATGATTATGGATTGGAATTGGAATGTGCTGATGTTCTCGAGCATCAACTAGAGGTGGCAAGACAATGTGTACATGATTGTCAACGTATAATCAACAAGTTGAGACTGGACATGCAAGTATTAGATGCTGGAGTCAAAAAAATGAAACAAGACACCGAGGTAACCATGAAGGAATTGGAGATTTTGCAAACTGAAATTTGTGCTATCTGAATCCGTCCAATCCTATTTTCTGAAGAGATTATAGTTCAAATGGAGTTAAGTTGATGCGCCTCCATGATGTATGAGCTGTATTTGCCCAGTGTATGTAATTTGCTGTTTGTGTATGCTTTATTATCACCTGTGCCGAACCATAATGCCCAGTGGGTATAATCGGCTGTAATTTCTTTATTGTATGGTGTAGGATTATTCTACCTTTCTATGCCTTGATCTCTTTGTTGTATAGTGTATGCTTTTTAGAGGTGATAGTATTGAGTAGGATAATTCTTTGAATATGCTATATCATTCAAACGGGGGCCAACTCGCCCGACCATGGCCCTTCACGGGCCGTCGGATCCATGGGCCTTCTACATCTCGCAGGATCCATGGGCCTTCTACGTCTCGCGGGATCCATGGGCCTTCTACGTCTCGCAGGATCCATGGGCCTTCTATGTCACGTAGGATCCATGGGCCGCCGACTCATTTATGGGTCTTGTACGGGCCTTTAATGGGCCGTAGACGGGCCTATAATGGAAATCATACGTTTTATGGGCTGACCATAACAGGCTGTTAATAGGCCGTATTTGGTGATGCTATGAAAATGGCCCAATAGACTAACAGACCACAAACGGGCCGACTGTAATGACGGGCTGAATTTGGCCCACAAGCAGAAGATTACAGTAACGGGCCGTAAGTAACCGGATGCTACAAATGAGCCCAAGAATAAATGGGCCCTCAGAAGGCCGAAAGTTAACTTGGGCTAGAAACGGCCCAACGGAATAACCGCCTGTTAATGGGTATAAAGTGTTACATTGTTCATTACGGGCCAGTTTCACCGCGGGCCGTTAATGGGTGTAAAGTAATACACTGTTCATTACAAGCCAGTTTCAGCATGGGCCGCTAATGGGCCAAGAGTTACAAAGGGCCTCATATGGGCCGAAAGACGTCATGGGCCATACATGGGCCAGAAGTGAAAACGGGCTGGAATCATATTGGATGGCCCAGATGACGCTACTGGGCCTAATTCGCAAAGGGCGTCACGGGCCTTGGGTTAGCGGGCTGTAAATGGGCTATATGCTAACAGGCCGTTAACAGGCTTTCCATGGGCCAACCCGCCAGCTTTTGACCAAGTCATACGGGCCGACATTTTCACAGGAATGGGCCACTGTTGGGCCGTGCCACATGTCAACATATCATAGGCGCCTTCTGTCTAGTGAGTGGATGACATCCGTCCTAATGATGTGCCGACACGTGTTTCCTCCAGCCAATGATGATTTTACACATGGAAAATCCCCATTGGTCGGGGCTGTTAACGGGTTATCGGATCCAAAACCCGACCCGTTAGCTTAACGGCGTTCCGTTACGGTGGATGCCACGTGTCGGTCACCCTTGACGAAAGCACTTCTGTGACGCGTGATTTATCGTCATGGAAGTGGACACTTCCGTGATGATAATTTCGGTAATGTCATGGAACACTTCTACGACAGCACATGTATGACTATCTTGATTCTGTCATAAAATCTTCATGGATGTACATGCATGACAAAAAACGCGACCTACTGTGACAAACACGTATCATCACGGAAGTGCATTTTTTTGTAGTGAATACAATGTTCTCTTCGGAGATCGATTCAATGTAATCTTCTTTTGCGGTGTGTTTTTTGGGATCTGATGAATTGTGAGTTTATGATCAGTTTATTCATTGAAAGTAATTGAGCCTTTTTTGAACTTTATTATGCATGATTGTTATATCTCTGTATTTCTTTATGATCTATCCATTTGGTTTGGCCAACCAAATTGATTTATCTTTAGTGGGAGAGGTGCTTTGTAGTGGGTTCAATCTTGCGGTGTCCTCACCCAGTGACAGTAGGGGTAGCGAGGCACGTATTTGTATTGTTGCCATTAAGGGTAAAACAATGGGGTATAATCATATTGCTTGGTTTTATTTTGTCTCCATCATTGTCATCTTGCTTAAAGTGTTACTCTGATTGTCATGAACTTAATACCATATATGTAGGCAGGAGTCGGTCGATTGGTGGACTAATAGTAGTAGATGCAGAATCGTTTTGTCTACTTGTCATGGACGTGATGTCTATATACATGATCATCGCCATGAATATCGTCATAACTATGCGCTTTTTGTCAATTGCCCAACACTAATTTATTTACCCATCGTATGCTATGTTTCGAGATAGAAGCCTCTAGTGAAAACCATGACCACCAAGTCTACTTTAATCATATTACCAAAACCCAAATACATTGCTGCATTTTTAGTCTTTTTATTTTACTTTTCAATTTATATATCTATCACTATCAGATTTAGTCATTGCAAGTAACGAGTTCAAGGGGATTGACAACCCTATTACCCGCATTTGGTGCAAGTATTTGCTCTTGCGTGTGTAGGTGTTGCTTACTAGGCATGTGCGTGGTTCTCCTATTGGTTCGATAATCTTGGTTCTAACTGAGGGAAATACTACCCGCTACTATATTGCTTCACACTTTCTCTTTGGGGAAATCCCAATGCGGCTCACAAGCAGCAATCCTCTGCGGCCTAGTTCGTCCGACTGCGAATGTGTTCCCTGGTTCACCTTGTGCATGCATCCCCCAAATCCACGCCCCTACACTCTGCCTCTCCTGCATCGGCTCTTCCCCGATGGCCTTGCTTCACCTCCGCCAGTGATGACTGACGGGCGGTAAACACCAGCGACGATGTTGCATGTAGGTCGCTACCTTGCTTGTCCTCGCCCCAACGGCATCCCCTACAACACCATGTTGTCGTATCATGCCCGGTAGTCACTCGCATGGATGGAACACGCAAGAGGGGTTCCCATGTCGCAGCTATGGTCCCCCAAGTGTTGGATCTGCATGCCACGTGGAGTATGTTGCTTTCCCTTGTCTAGCGGTTTGCTAGATCTTTGGATGGGGTGCTAGGTGTTGTGCTCTCTGCTTCCAAGGGAATTCCCTTCGCATCTCTTATTGGTGGCAACAATGATGGCACGCTCCGGGTGCCGCTTATGTTCTTGGAGGCGTTGTTGTGGAGTCTCAGTGCATCCAACCTATTACCAAGTCCCAGGAATCAAGCTTGCTTCTACTCTGGCCGACCATTTGCAACTTCGGAATGCTCTTGATGCTCCTCCAAAGCCTACTTGCCACTGCAGCTCGGTGCCTTCGTCGTCTTCAACTCGTGGTTGTGTGTGCCCTTCTTTTTACACCCTCACTTGGCATATACCCCCAATCTGGTGGAGTTGCTTTCGCCAGCAACACTCTTCGAGTTCATGTCACTCCTCCATCACTCATTCTCCATACCTCCCATGGACTAGGACCAGCCTTTTGGTGGAGAATTGCATATTCTTCTCCTGCATGACTGACGAGCCAGATATGGTGCATCTACCTGTTGATGATAGCTTGTGGTCTTCCTGCCTATGGTCTTGATGTTACTTCAATCAAAGACCTCTTTGTGCACCCTTGCTCAGAGTTATCCTTGTGTTGTCTTGTGGCATCTTGTACAACCATCGAGAACCTCCCTCTTTTGATAGTGCTGCTTTGTTTGTGATTATAACATAATCAACTCTGCATTACCCAACCACCTACATACTTAGGTGGTTGATCTTTGTGTGGTGTTGTAAATGGTACTCATTTATTTATTTTTGTGTTTTCTCTTGCTTGCCTTGGCAGAACGTATTGCCCCTCAGGCTATATGGTTTTCGATCCAGGTTCCCACATAAATTGAATCATGATTTTCGACCTAGTTTCCCATATAAACCGACTTATTTCTTTCGAATAGATATGAATGTAAGGGTGGAGATCTCCCCCTCCCACCCTTGATGAACTAAAAAATACAAAAGAATTTTGGTTCAGATAAAAACGGCGCCGGCAAGATGGATCACTTGATTACTGTATGCATATCTGACTTGCTTGGTCAATTCAACATCTACTCCACAATATACATATTAAAATAACGAGTTCTCGTGGTTCACAATCCACAAAATTTGTATTTGAAACATTAAATAGCTTGTATCCATAGAATATCTAGCGTAACATAGATAATAAATAAATAGAAGTTATTATCATTTCAATTGCCATTATAAATGTAATTGCTAGTGTTTTTGGTATTAACAAAAAAGGTTGATCATTGCTTAAACACTTTTGCTCATTTCATTTTCGCTTGAGATGATCATTGTATTACCTAGGAATTCCAAACTTCCAAATTGAAAATTGAGCCGAGGTGAGCCACAATGTGAAAATTGCAAATCAAATACGCAAATAAGGTGTGAAACAACATGTGATTGAATGGTTAGGAGGACAGTGGTATCCCAGCCCACGAGTGAACTTGAATACTGATGCTCGCATTTTTCTGGATTTATGTCAGGCCTTCCGGTGATGTGCGTTCAGTGGATGGAGGTGTTCTCGTCAACTACAAAGGTGCGTGTGGTGACCTTGTCAATCTCAAGATGGTTTGTCGGCTCAGTCTGTCAAAGTTGCTCATGAAGATAGGGTATGTGTCGTGGTTTTGTCATGGCAGTGTCCTAGGGTTAGGACTTTGTCTCGAGGCCATCACTATGGTGATTAGATTGAAGGGGTTGAGAGAGACGACAGACACGTGTTTACCCAGGTTCGGCCTCACGGTGGAGGTAAAAGCCTACTCCTGCTCTTGTTGATTATTGCTTGAGTATCGATTACAATGGAGTGGATTCGCTTGACCTAGCTTCAATTGATTGTAACCTGTCTATTCTATGCCGGGAACTCGCCTTTATATACAGGTCGAGGTCTCCGGCTTACAAGAGTCCGGGTCGGGTTATGCTTCATGACCGATCCTGGCTCTAAGTCGCCTTGCCTTCTACGACAAGTCGCCATTGGGCAGCTTACACTTTTGGGCCATGCACCGTCTTCTAACCTTGGGCTCAATCCAGCCCATCTTGTAAGTCGCCTCTTTTACCTTGTGTCTTGATCACCTAGGCCTATCTAAAGCCCGTCGTCTTAATTGTTAGGGGCCTAACCTGGCCCTTTTAGGACGGGTTATATCACGGGGTTATATCCCCAACATTAGGCCCAGGTTAATTTGAACTTGTTCATGTCAATCGTCAATCTCTCCATCTGGCGAATCTTCTTTTTTAATCTGAGTCTTGAATGTCTTTGTAACCCGCCATAATAAAAAAATTTGATGTTACCTCCATGATTTCGGGAAAACCTTCATGACGTCATGATGAATCTTTATATAAATCTATCATTTCAAAAATCGGGGCATCCCTTTGTTGCAAAATTTATTGCGCCTCCTCGATCTTCACACATGTTATTCAATGTTTCCCCTTTCCCTTATAAATAGACATGGGGGCCCCTCTTTTACCTTTTTACCTAGCTTTCTCCACTTCTTTTTCGTCCTCGCAAGTTCCTTCGCGACCAGAGCTCCGCCGCGTCCTTTGAGCTGCGCCAGCTTTCTCCAGCCAAGGTCGCGACACCACCCCGTCATCGTTAGGGCTCAGCAGTACACCTCTGCTTTCCTTCATCATCATCAGGTACGACCTCCCTTCTTTCTCACTTCTACATTAGGTCACTTGAGTTCATCACGTTTGTCGGAGTTCATCTGTTTCTCTGTTCATGATAGCTTGAGTATAGGTAGTTTCGACCCAAGAACACCATAGAAATACTATGGCCGCCCGTTCGGCATCCATCTAGTATCTTGAATAAATTGGACCTTCCTCAGAACCAATAGGTAGTTTTGTAGTCCTTCCATCACCATGTTTTTAGGTTTAGTGATTATTTTCCTTTTTTAAACTGCCCGTAGATCCATAAATATAGTTGTTGATTGTAAAACCTGTTTGCTCCATACTTAGTAAAATCCTCAACAATCCTGATCTGTAGACAACTCGCCACTGCATCTTAGGCGGCTTACCAATATATCCTTAACTTGCCAACACTCTAAAGACTGCATCCTTTTACATAACCCGCCTCTGTTTAGGGCGACTTATCTTTACACTGCTCGTTCTTGTACAGTTGATGAATTGGCACCCGTCTTTTTTTTAATAACCGCCTGACTATTCTCTTTTAGGCGACTCAATATGGCAAAAACCACCCTCTGCAATTGGGGCCCTTCTCTAGTCACTGAACAAATTCTCAAAGATTATGTGGATCAAGGTCTCTTGGCGACTCAGGAGGAGATTGGCTGGTGACTCAGCCAAGGGGAAAATGCCCCCAACCCCGCTGAAGGAGAGGTGATAGTTTTTACTGATCATATCCTCAGAGGCTTTACTCTGCCTGGGTTGAACTTTTTTTGGGATGTCTTGCACTATTTCAGTCTCCATCCTCAAGGCATAGGCCCAAACTCAGTAACAAACATTTGTCACTTTCAAATCTTTTGTGAAGTTTATTTGCTAGTAGAACCCACCGTTGCTCTCTTCAAAGAATTCTTCTACCTAAACCGCTAGACTGAGTGTGTTAGCGGTCCGACTCAAGAATTAGGCATGGTCTCAATCCAGAGATGCGGAGATGGCTTTTTTCCTGCAACCGTCTTGTTAAGCCATCCCAAGGTATGGGTAAAGACCTGGTTCCACTGCAAGAACACCACCCCAGCCAATGAGAACCCTCTGCCAGGTTATCGGGTTGATCGTCTCCCCATTAAATTTAACCCACCAAGGCAACTTATTTTAGCTGAACATACTGAAGCACTCCAATATTATCCCAAGGTAACAAGTTTGTTAGCCAATGGGTTGACCGGAGTTGACTTAGTACGCTGCTGGGTCTCATGGAAAATTCTTCCCCTAAGTTGTCGGCCTAGTTTAATGTGCGAATATTCTGGCGAGTCAGATGACCCTTAGCGATACAACTCTGAAAACTTTACTGCTGAGGAGGTCTTTCAAGCTGTGAACTCCTTGCTCGGGGAGACACAAGAAAATTGTAACAAGATAGGACTACCTCCATTCTTCATGCTTAACCCGACCCAGAAGTAAGTATTACTTTATATTTGGCTCAAATATCCTTAATCTGATTCTATGTCTCACTTATCAATCCTTTTTTATCATATAGCCGAACTCTGCTTTTTGGAAGAAGAAAATAAAGACTGTTGTGGCCAAGACGAGGATTGGCCCAAAGTCTAAGAAGAGCAAACCAGCTGATGTGATTAAGCCGGCTGCTGTAGGCGAGTCAGGAGATGTTAACGATCAGTCTGAGGTAGAACTTTACTCTCTTGCCGCCTTTTTAATGACTTAGTTGACCCTTCTTACTCTCAGGATGAGGTTGCATCAAGCCGGGCTAACAATCCTGAGGTAATTCCCATATCTTTCGGCTCAGACTCATCATCTCCAAAGAGAATCAGGCGGGTTGGGCGGAAAGTTTCATTTTCTCATCCAGATGCTCATTTAGACCCAAACTTTGTTTTGAAAAAGGCTCAACATGATATGAGATGTCAAACAAGTAGCAGCGGTAGTGAAGAGTTGGTGGCAGGGTTAACTCGTAACCCTTCTCGCAAGCAACAAAATGAGGTACTGCACAACCCAACTTTGTATTTACCCAAAGCAGGCTTTATCAGACAACCCCTTAACCTGTCTAACTCAAATTACCAGGATTCGTCACCGTCCTCAGGCGGCTCATCCTCCACTCAGCTACCAGCCTTTGTCATTAACCTGGGGTGAGTAATCATACTTGATAGCCTGATATTTTTAATTTTTGTTTGTCATATATCTTTGACTCCTTTATTTCTGATCTCAAGGCTCGGGCAAAAAGTAAGAAACAAAAAGTGGGCAACTCTTCCAAGGTCCCTGAAGCCTCTGAGCCGTAGAAACAGGTGTTGGAAACCCCTGAGGTTCAAACCCAAAATCTCGAAGAACCTGACAACCAACAAAATGACCCGCCTCCACAGACTCATGCAGCAGCTTTTGAAGCCATGGATACTGACGCTAACCCGGTAGATAGTCATGACCCGCCAAGTCCTATTCCGTCATCAACTCCTGTCAAACCAATTGAAGAAATTCCTGATGAGAAGAACACTAATAATATTGCAATCACTGGGGCGAGTTATAAGACGCCAGGAATCTCCAAAGTGCTAGCTAAGCATACTGCTAAGGAAGAACACCTTTATTGGAGAAAGGCAAGACAAAACTGGATCTGCAAAGCTATGTCGAGTTCAGTGTGAGCGAGTTACATGTGGGCTATCTAAGCCACCTTCATACAAGCCGTGATATGGAAGTCGTCTTAGTAAACATGATGAAGCAAAAAATATGAGGTATGAATGAACATAACCCCTCTTAGTCTTGTAGTCCCCAAGTTTTAAACATAGGAAAATCATTGAGTATGTTTGAGACTTGTGTAGATTTTCAAAATGCAGCTCCCAAGGGTCGGCTTATCTTTATAAGATGAGTCGGGTCTTTCAAATGACCACTTAAAGAATTGCCTGTAGCCCCCAAGGGTCGGCTTATCTTTATAAGATGAGACAGATCTTTCAAATGACCACTTTGAAGAATCACCTGTAGCCCCCAAGGGCCGGCTTATCTTCATAAGATGAGCTGGTTCTTCTATATCTCAGACTTAAAAAACATCGTACATTAGCTCCCAAGTGCCAAGGATATTGCTTGCAATGTGCTTGGGACTTGAATATTTTCAACCATAACAAAACTGCTCAACATTGATTCAATCAACTTAGCAATCATTTGAATGACATTATTGTTTGTAACCCTTGGCAGGAAGTTTAAACCTGGGCGAGTCAAATATGGCCGGCTTAAAGATAAACTTGGAAATAGAACAAGGTGAACGCGCCAAGGCTGAGTCAAATTTGAAATCTTCTTTGGAAGAGATTGAAAAGATCAAGGCCAACTTTGATGCTGAAAGAGCCGCCTGGGACACTGAAAGGGCCAAGCTGTTGAAAAGAGCGGAAGACGCTGAGAGCTAGCTGAAACAAGTGACTAAAGAATTGCTTGGCTTAAATAGTCATATTTCTCAAATGATAGCTGCCATCTTCCGTAAGAAAAATCATTCAATGAATTAGAACCAATTGGCATAGCGACTTATAAATTCTTAATCTGCCTAGCGACTCAAAATCCTTGATTTATTAACTCGTTTGGCTTTTCTTGTCTCATATGCATGACATGTGCTAGGAGTGCCAATCTTGGACAAAATATGCTGGTGAAGCTGAAAGTCGTCTACACTTTGATGGAGAAATTATATGCTGGTAGCCTTCGTACTCTCGTGGCTATATCCAATGGTAAAGAACCAACAAAGATTATAAGAGGTGTTGGAGCAACTGTCCACGGTACCCAGCCAAATTGAAGAATTGAAAAGATCAGCCGCCCGTTCAGGAGTTATAGTCGGGTTAAGCCAGGAAAAAGCTTACCAAACCGAGCTTGGTCCTGAAGAGATGGCTGGCGGGTTTCTAGAATACAAGGACGATGGCTCTACCTTTAATGAATCAGACTACACCAACTGTATCAAGGAGATGCGTCCCTTGGCTTGTAAACTTGCACAAGAACTGGATCTTCAAAAGTACCAGCCGACTTATGATGGCAACAACAAATGAATCAAGCCGCCTTCATCTGACGTTGTTGACCTAACTCCTCAAAGGTGTAAGCATACCTTTGCCTCTGACATTGATCCTTGTATAGTCATGACTGATGAAGCGCCCTTTGAGGCTTTAACCGGTATCGACTGGACTTTGTACAATCTTAAGATTACAAGCAAAAAAGAGCCTGCACAGGATGATCCGAGAACCTCCAGCACAAGACGCCAAGATGATGTTAACTCGGCGGGATCTGACTGTTTCTACAAAGTTTGGGCTCAGCTGTAGCCTTGTAATAGCTTGGTTAAAAACATTGTGCTTCCTTGTCATGCCTTCGAGCATGTTATGCCAACTGTTTGATCCAGCAGTCGAGCTTCTTTGTATACTAGATCTAGTCATATGTGCATAGCTTGTCTTGCAATATCTCTGAATTTACTTGAGGTATTTACATATAATCTGTAAAATATCCATCAATTCTTGTACTCGCGACTTATAGTCGAAAACCAGGGCGGGTTAATAACCCAATGACTCGTGGTCATAAATGTTTTGAACAGACCACTTGGCGGGTCATGGCTGCTAGTTATAAACTCAATTTTGAGCAATGCTAACCCAAACCTTCTTCGATCCAGGGACTTATAGCCTACCTATGATGAAGAATATAAAATTCATGTAAAAACAAGAAACAGAGAATATATACATGTATATCTCAATACTTATAAGCCGGCTCTTAAAGATCAACCGAAAGAATCTGGACTTTTAAGGCTCAAATTCTTGCTTTCATGAAGCATGGCTTAAAAGCCTTGGTTTATCCTTGCTATTGGTAAGCTGGCCCTCGCATGACTTTAAACCGCCATTTTAACCTTGACTAGTTTAGGGTCATAAAAGATTAACTGTTAAGAGTATGGTGGGTCATCTTGTTCGGAGTAGCATTAAGCATACACGCAGGTATAAGCAATAATGTGGCATTTCGCCGGGTCAAAAGGGTTTTGTAAGCTAAACTCATTGAGTTGGAAGCCCCCTGGTGCCCTTATGATCAATTAATCAATACTCATGCCCAAAAAATATGAGATGAAATGACAGATGCCCCGATTTGGGGATGTCGGCTGTCGGGAAAACCGATCACCTATGGGGTCACAAGGATCCCTTCTATGTTCGACAGAGGATTAGTTGCATGAAGAGCAGGTCGAGTCATTAGCACAGAGGGGATTATTATTCAGGTTCGGGCCACGAGAATGCGTAATACCCTAGTCCTGCTTTATCTGGTTTATGAATGTTCTTGAGCTTTTGAAATAGCTGCGATGCGTGCCTTGTCCAAAAGTCAGAATCCTTTCTCTGTGTGCCTTGGGTCTCCTTTTATACGCAAAGGGGTTGCCACAGTGGCACATAGGAGGTGTCAAGTTACAACAGTCCGAGCTTATCGCCCGATCACGTAGGACAAGCGCATTTAATGCGATGCATACATGTCCTCGGACTTTATTGGGGACGGCAATAGAGGCCATCCCGTCCTTCGCCGCTTCCCCTTGCTTCGCCACACGTCTGGGCCGACGAGGCATGCAGTGCCACGCTGGCGAACCAACTGCTGTGTTGGCAAAGTGGTAGTCTTCCACGAAGATCTGCATGCTGCCACGCAGGCACCTGCTTGGCTGGCATGATTATCATCGCGTTGGAGTGGTGATGAGGTGGTAGAACCCTGCCGAGCGCGGGCCTGGCCGCGTCCTAGCGGTCGTCCCCGGCAAGGGTTGTCGGGGGCCTTGGGGTCGTCCCCGGCAAGGGTCTTGCCGGGGGTCTTCATCATTTGGCCCCACGTGGACTCGTGGGTTGTCGATCTTCATGAGGAGCCGCATGCTACCAGGCATGTGCTCTTCAAGCCTTGATCTTGAACATTGTCGATGGTGTCAGAGCTCTCAACTCCAAGGGTGGTGGCCTTGTTGTTCTTCTTTGTAAGTTGCCCCGGCAAGAGGCTTGCTGGGGGCCTCGCGGGTTGCCTCGGCAAGGCTTGTTGCCGAGCGTGGCCCTGCTTGCTAATACATCTCCAATGTATCTATAATTTTTGATTGTTCCATGCTATTATATTACC
Source organism: Triticum aestivum (assembly GCF_018294505.1). Lineage (NCBI taxonomy): Eukaryota > Viridiplantae > Streptophyta > Magnoliopsida > Poales > Poaceae > Triticum > Triticum aestivum. The sequence continues at coordinate 191,971,069 of NC_057798.1, read as the reverse complement.
CCTTTTGGATGTTTATGGGCTTTATTTTACACATTTATATCATTTTGGGACTAACCTACTAACCGGAGGCCCAGCCCGTATTGCTGTTTTATTGCCTATTTCAGTATTTCAAAGAAAAGGAATATCAAACGGAGTCCAAACAGAATGAAACCTTCGGGAGCGTGATTTTTGGAACGAACGTGATCCAGAGGACTTGGAGTGCAAGCCAAGCAGCAGCCGAGGCAGGCACGAGATAGGAGGGCGCACACACCCCCTCTGGGGGCGCCCCCCTGTCTTGTGGGCCCCTCAGGCGGCCACTGACGTACTTCTTGCTCCTATATATACCTATGTACCCCGAAAACATCCATGGAGCCAAAGAAACACAATTTCCACCGCTGTAACCTTATGTATCCGCGAGATACCATCTTGGAGCCTTCGCCGGTGCTCCGCCGGAGGGGGAATCGGCCATGGAGGGCTTCTACATCAACACCATAGCCCCTCCGATTAGTTGTGAGTAGTTTACCACAGACCTTCGGGTCCATAGTTATTAGCTAGATGGCTTCTTCTCTCTTTTTGGATCTCAATATAGTGTTCTCCCCCTCTCTTTTGGAGATCTATTCGATGTAAACTCTTTTTGCGGTGTGTTTGTCGAGATCCGATGAATTGTGGGTTTATGATCAAGTTTATCTATGAGAAATATTTGAATCTCCTCTGAATTCTATTATGTATGATTGAGTTATCTTTGCAAGTCTCTTCGAATTATCAGTTTGGTTTGGCCTACTAGATTGATCTTTCTTGCCATGGGAGAAGTGCTTAGCTTTGGGTTCAATCTTGGGGTGTCCTTTCCCAGTGACAACAGGGGCAGCAAGGCACGTATTGTATTGTTGCCATCGAGGATAAAAAGATGGGGTTTATATCATATTGCATGAGTTTATCCCTCTACATAATGTCATCTTGCTTAATGCGTTACTTTGTTCTTTATGAACTTAATACTCTAGATGCAGGCAGGAGTCGGTCGATGTGTGGAGTAATAGTAGTAGATGCAGGCAGGAGTCGGTCTACTTGTTGCGGACGTGATGCCTATATACATGATCATGCCTAGATAATCTCATAATTATTTGCTTTTCTATCAATTGCTCGACAGTAATTTGTTCACCCACCATAATACTTTTGCTATCTTGAGAGAAGCCTCTAGTGAAACATATGGCCCCGGGTCTATCTTTTATCATATAAGCTTTCAATCTACTTTTATTTGCATCTTTACTTTTTTCATCTATATTTAAAATACCAAAAATATATTTATCTTATCGTACTATCTCTATCAGATCTCACTTTCGCAAGTGGCCGTGAAGGGATTGACAACCCCTTTATTGCGTTGGTTGCGAGTTCTTTGTTTGTTTGTGTAGGTGCGTGGGACTTTTGAGGAGCCTCCTACTAGATTGATACCTTGGTTCTCAAAAACTGAGGGAAATACTTACGCTACTATTGCTGCATCACCCTTTCCTCTTCAAGGAAAACCAACGCAAGATCAAGACGTAGCACTTGCCTCCTGCTGCTTGCTACTCTAGGCAGCTGTCTTGACGTTCTTCGTGTCCGTCTGGCCTTCTGTTGTCTTCCTCTGCCTTGCCAAGCCATGTTGTAGAGGTGGATGCAACCGTCTGTGCACAAGTAAGGGGTACAGAAGCACCCATGCTTTTGTACACCGACAGGAGCCCCCAGGCGTGGGCCACACGTAGGCGTGGGGCGTAGTTGGGCCAAGCCCAAAGCAGTGCGCGGGCGGGCGTGGCAGAGGTGAGTCTGTCATGTTCTCTTTGTCAGTTGCATTCCCCCACAGCCAGCGTGGAGTGCGTGACGTGGGGGTCGTGCGTGGGATGGCCTCAACATGCTCGCGTCACCCTGCAGTCAGTAGCAAAGAGGCGATCTGTGCTTTCCTCAGGAAAGGAATCCGCAGGGGCGCTACTCAATTACTAAGCGGACTGGGGTCACAGTCTTCAAGGCGCCGCTCCCCACGATCACGGGGTGGCAGTTGGTCATCCCGCCCGTCCCCATGCTCTCTTCTGCCTTGCCACGTACCCTCCATGCATTGGGAAGGGCAGGCGGCGGGCGTGGAGGATGTGGGTATAAATGTTGAGGCGGAAAATCAGGCGCTCGTGGATTGGGGGAGTGGGTTGGTTCCGATTCCCCACGCTTCAAGAGGTCGAATTGGTCGCGCGGGGTGGCCGTCCCTTGGGCTGGGTGGCCAGGCTCCGGCCTTTGTCCTCTATAAATGGGGGAGAGGGGCGATGTTATTCCACACTTGCCCTCCTCTCCCCCTTCTTGCTCGTCATCTTCTTCTGAATCTTCATGGTGAAAGGGCGCGTTGGCGCCCCGAAGGTGGCGACGAGGACTTCTACTCGACAGCGCGTCCTTCCTTCCTCAGAGCCTCCGGTGGCGGAGCCCGCCACGAAGGGGAGAGGAAGGGGACGGGGCCGAGGTCGTCGCGGTGCTCGGGGAGGAGGCGGACGGGGCGGCGTACCCGCTACGCTCTCGCCGACGGCTCCTCCTCCGATGGGCGGCCACATCCGGGATCAACCCTATGATTTCTTCATCAGGCTGCATAAGCCTGTGAGCAGTCGCCTCAGCTTCCGACTCCGTTCTCTCAGGTGATGGAGGAGGAGGCCCCGTGATGTCTACTACACAACCTTCTTCTTGTAGACGTTGTTGGGCCTGCAAGTGCACATGTTTGTAGGACAGTAGCAAATTTCCCTCAAGTGGATGACCTAAGGTTTATCAATCTGTAGGAGGCGTAGGATGAAGATGGTATCTCTCAAACAATCCTGCAACCAAATAACAAAGAGTCTCTTGTGTCCCCAACACACCCAATACAATGGCAAATTGTATAGGTGCACTAGTTTGGCGAAGAGATGGTGATACAAGTGCAATATGGATAGTAGATATAGGTTTTTGTAATCTGAAATAATAAAAACAGCAAGGTAACTAATGATAAAAGTGAGCGTAAACGGTATTGCAATGATAGGAAACAAGGCCTAGGGTTCATACTTTCACTAGTGCAAGTTCTCTCAACAATAATAACATAGATAGATCATATAACAATCCCTCAACATGCAGCAAAGAGTCACTCCAAAGCCACTAATAGCGGAGAACAAACGAAGAGATTATGGTAGGGTACGAAACCACCTCAAAGCTATTCTTTCGGATCAATCTATCAAATAGTTCGTACTAGAATAACACCTTAAGACACAAATCAACCAAAACCCTAATGTCACCTAGATACTCCATTGTCACCTCAAGTATCCGTGAGCATGATTATACGATATGCATCACACAATCTCGGATTCATCAAACCAACACATAGTACTTCAAAGAGTGCCCCAAAGTTTCTACCGGAGAGTCAAGAACGTGTGCCAACCCCTATGCATAGGTTCATGGGCGGAACCCGCAAGTTGGTCACCAAAACATACATCAAGTGGCACATGATATCCCATTGTCACCACAGTTGAACACGGCAAGACATACATCAAGTGTTCTCAAATAAAGACTCAATCCGATAAGATAACTTCAAGAGGGAAACTCAATTCATCACAAGAGGGTAGAGGGGGAGAAACATCATAAGATCCAACTATAATAGAAAAGCTCGCGATACATCAAGATCGTGCCATAGAGAGAAAACGAGAGAGAGGGATCAAACACATAGCTACTGGTAGATACCCTCAACCCCGAGGGTGAACTACTCCCTCCTCGTCATGGAGAGTGCCGGGATGATGAAGATGGCCACCGGTGATGGGTTCCCCCTCCGGCAGGGTGCCGGAACGGGCTCCTGAGAGGTTTTTGGTGGCTACAGAGGCTTGCGACGGCGGAACTCCCGATCTATCTTGATATTCGATGGTTTAAGGGTACGTAGGCATATATAGGCGAAAGAAGTCGGTCGAGAGGTGCTCGAGGGGTCCACGAGACAGGGGCCGCGACCTACAGAGGGCGCGCCCTTCTGTCTCCTGAGCTCCTCGAGGGTCTTCTGACTTGATCTCCAAGCCTCCAGGTTGATATTCTTCCAAAAAATCACGATGCCGAAGGTTTCATCCCGTTTAGATTCCGTTTGATATTCCTTTTCTTCGAAATACTAAAATAGGCAATAAAACAACAATATGGGCTGGGCCTCCGGTTAATAGGTTAGTCCCAAAAGAAATATAAAAGTGTATAATAAAGCCCATAATCATTCAAAACAAGTAATATAATAGCATGGAAAAATAAAAAATTATAGATACGTTGGAGACGTATCAAGCATCCCCAAGCTTAATTCCTGCTCGTCCTCGAGTAGGTAAATGATAAAAAACAGAATTTTTGATGTGGAATGCTACCTAGCATAATTCTCAATGTAATTTTCTTTATTGTGGCATGAATGTTCAGATCGAGATGATTCAAAATAAAAGTTCATATTGATAAAAGAAATAGTATCACTTCAAGCATACAAATCAGAGTAATCATGTCTTCTCAAAATAACATGGCAAAAGAAAGTTCATCCCTACAAAATCATATAGCTAGGCTATGCTTCATTTTCGTCACACAAAGATGTTCCTAACTTCTATACCCCCGATGACAAGCCAAGCAATTGTTTCATACTTAAATAATCTCAAACTTTTTCAACCTTCACGCAATACATGAGCGTGAGCCATGGATATAGCACTATGGGTGGAATAGAATATGATGATGGGGATTGTGTGGAGAAGACAAAAAAGGAGAAAGTCTCACATTGACGAGGATAATCAATGGGCTATGGAGATGCCCATCAATTGATGTCAACATGAGGAGTAGGGATTGCCATGTAACGGATGCACTAGAGCTCTAAATGAATGCTGCACAAAAGGAAACTAGTGGGTGTACATCCAACTTGCTTGCTCACGAAGACCTAGGGCATTTGAGGAAGCCCATCGTAGGAATATACAAGACAAGTTCTATAATGAAAAATTCGAGTTATTTACCCAAAACCACGACACTTGGGGCTAGGGTAACTACTTGGTACCACATATGAGGCAGGGCACAAAAAACCACCAAAATTGCGCCTAACACGTAACGCGGAGCACTGATAGTCTGATAAGCTTGCGAAAACAGCAAAACTTACAAGTTGGGCCCGCATGTCATGCTGACGTGGCGGCGACTAAACGCTTTGACCAACTGATGTGGCAAATAAGATGCAGGGCCCACCCGTCAATGACTAGATGGTCATCTTCTTCCCATATCTCTTTATTTCAGGCATTCCATCAAACAGCTCCTAGGCGCAAATTATTTTCCTTTCGACAGAGAGAGTGTGCAGCGCTAGCACGCCCGCCTCTCCATGGAGCACCGGCGGCCGCGTGCCCAGCCTGGCGCGCCAGTCGACGAGCAGCGCCAGCCCCGCCGCACCGGCCGACGAGCAACGCCCATCCCTGCTGCGTGCCCAGGCCGATGAGCAGCGCCCAGCCCGCCGCGCGCCCAGGCCGGCGAGGAGGAGTCCGCCTCTCCATGGAGTACCAACAGCAACCACCTCGCAGCAGCAGCGACAAGGAGGTGGTCGCGGACGACGACAAGCCACGGCTGGTGATCGTGTCCTGGAACGGGTCGCGCGTGGTCGAGAACGAGGCGGAGCTGGCGAGCGCGGTGGAAGGGTCGGATTCCGGGTGACCGTGCTCCAGCCGCGCCCGTACATAGAGCTCGCGCAGATGCACCACGTCTTGAACGGCTCCGACGTGATGGTGGGCATGCACGCCCTCACGCTCAACGAGCCGGACAAGCCCGCTGTCCATCGCGGCTGTCTGCTCCACGGGGTGACCGACATGCTGGGCGGCAGGGCGGATCCTCGCTAGATCCGGGCGGGACAAGGGCTGGAAGTGCGGCTGGGATTAGATCTCACGTGGTCCAGTGGTGGCGGATGGCAGGTAGCTGGGGTGGCGGGGAGGCTCGTCGGGGTAAGGCTCCAGCGGCGGTGTAGGTATGGTTGGTTGTGGTCGTGGTCGTGGGGAAGAAGATGGCTGGAGGGAGAGAGAGAGGGGGGGATAAGAGAGAGAGAGAGAGGCCGACATGTGGGCCTTCGGCCACCTCAGCAAATTATCCATGTAGGCAATGCCACATCGGCCCAACAGGTGGGCCCAACCTATCAGATCCACTGTTTTTATGGTCAAACTCGAGCATCAGTGCTCCGTGTTACGTGTTAGGCGCAATTTTGGTGGATTTTTGTGTTCTGCCTTATATGTGGTACCAAGTAGTTACCCTAGCCCCAAGTGTGGTGGTTTTGGGTAAATAACTTGAAAAATTCCCACTAGTATTAAAAATACAACCTATGAGACTCACTATATGAAAAACATGGTGCTACTTTGAAGCACAATATATGAGACTCACTACATGAAGAACAAGGTGCTACTTTGAAGCACAAGTGTGGAAAAAGAGATAGTAACATTGCCCTTTTTATTTATTTTCTTTTTCTTCTTATTTTCTTTTTTTCTTTTTCCCGTTTTTGGGCCTTTCTTTTTTTCGGCCTTTCCTCTTTTTTTTCTTTTTTTCTTTTTTTTCTTTGGGCAATGCTCTAATAATGATGATCATCACACTTTCATTGATTACAACATATGAATTACAACTCGAAACTAGAACAAGATATGACTCTATATGAATCAAGAGTGACATGTATGAAAAATAATGCATGGTGGCTTTGCCACAAATACGATGTCAACTACATGATCATGCAATGGCAATATGACAAAAGTAAAGTATGTCATGATGATGAAGAACGGAACGGTGGAAAGTTGCATGGCAATATATCTCGGAATGGCTATGGAAATGCCATAATAGGTATGTATGGTGGCTGTTTTGAGGAAGATATAGGGAGGTTTATGTGTGATAGAGCATATCGTATCATGGAGTTTGGATGCACCGGCGAAGTTTGCACCAACTCTCAAGGTGAGAAAGGGCAATGCACGGTACCGAAGAGGCTAGCAAAGGCGGAAAATTAAAAGTGCGTATAATCCATGGACTCAACATTAGTCAAAAGAACTCATATACTTATTGCAAAAATTTAGAATTCATCAAAAACCAAGTACTACACGCATGCTCCTAGTGGGATAGATTGGTAGGAAAAGACCATCGCTCGTCCCCGACCGCCACTCATAAGGATGCACAAGCCAGGTACACTTCATGTTTCAAATTTGTTACGCAACTTTAACCATACGTGCACGCTACGGGACTTGCTAACTTCAACACAAGCATTCTTTAAATTCATAATCACCCAACTAGCATGACTTTAATATCACTACCTCCATATCTCAAAACAATTATCAAGTATCAAATTGACCATAGCATCCAATTCACTTCCTATGATAGTTTTCATTCAAATTACCATGTTGTTCTAAAAGACTCTCAAAAAGATATAAGTGAAGCATGAGAGTTCATCAATTTCTACAAAATAAAACCACCGCCATGCTCTAAAAAGATATAAGTGAAGTACTAGATCAAACAACAAACTACTCCGAAAAATATAAGTGAAGATCAATGAGTAGCTAAATAATTATGCAACTATGCGAAGACTCTCTCTCATTTAAGAATTCAGATCTTGGTATTGTACTCAAACAGCAAGAAAAACAAAATAAAATGACATTGCAAGGATAGCACAACTCATGTGAAGAAGCAAAAACTTAGGCTCAACCGATACTAACCGATAGTTGTTGAAGAAGAAAGGTGGGATGCCTACCAGGGCATCCCCAAGCTTAGATGCTTGAGATTTCTTGAAATATTATATTGGAGTGCCTTGGGCATCCCCAATCTTGAACTTTTGTGTCTCCTTAATTCCTCTCATATCATGGTTTCTCTTTTTATCAAAAGCTTCATCCACACCAAACTCAACAAGAACTTGTGAGATAGGTTAGTATAAACCAATGCAAAACCTTATCATTTTCTACTGTAACAAATCACTAAAATTATTATTCAACATTTCATACTAAATGCCTCTGCATATTTAAAACTCCTATCCTCAAATAGAATCATTAAACAAGCAAACATATGCAAACAATGCAAACATAACAACAATCTGTCAAAACAGTACAGTCTGTAAAGAATGCAAGAGTATCTATACTTCCCTAACTCCAAAAATTATGATATAAAATTCCCACTATAGTAAATTTATCAGACCTCATTATGAAAAAAGTTTCAACATATATCATGCTCTGAATTTTCTAGGGAATTTTTGCAATAGCGGTAAACTTTCTGTTTTCAAACAGCAACATGTATACTAGCAAAATAAGCATGGCAAAGGCTATCCTTGACATTTTTATTGAAACTAAAGATGCAGAACATTATTCTAAATAAAAGCAGGCAAATACTAACAAAACAAAATGACGCTCCAAGCAAAACACATATCATGTGGTGAATAAAAACATAGCTCCATGTAAAGTTACCAATGAACGAAGACGAAAGAGGGGATGCCTTCCGGGGCATCCCCAAGCTTAGGCTCTTGATTGTCCTTGAATATTACCTTGGGGTGCCTTGGGCATCTCCAATATTAGGCTCTTGCCACTCCTTATTCCATAGTCCATTGAATCTTTGCCCAAAACTTGAAAACTCCACAACACAAAACTCAACAGAAAACTCATAAGCTCCGTTAGTATAAGAAAATAAAACCACCACTTAGATACTGTAATGAACTCATTTTAAATTCATATTTGTGTAATATCTACTGTACTCCAACTTATCTATGGTTCATACCCTCTGATACTACTCATAGATTCATCAAAATAAGCAAACAACACATGGAAAACAGAATATGTCAAAAACAGAATAGTCTGTAGTAATCTGTATAACACGTATACTTCTTGAACTCCAAAAATCCTACCAAATTAGGAAGAACTAAGAAATTTGTGTACCAATCCATAGCAAAAAGAATCAGATCAGAATCACGTTTATGTGAATTACCAAAACTAATTTACTGGGTGCAAAAGTTTCTGATTCTCAGCAGGATCAACACAACTATCACCGTAAGCTATCCTAAAGGTCTTACTTGGCACTTCATTGAAACAAAAGCTATAAAACATGATTACTACAGTAGCATAGTCATGTGGACACACAAAAACAGTAAGGATAAATATTGGGTTGTCTCCCAACAAGCGCTTTTCTTTAATGCCTCTCTAGCTAGGCATGATGGTGACAATGATGCTCACATAAAAGATACGAATTGAAACATAACGGGAGCATCATGAAGCATATGACTAGCACATTTAAGTATAACCCACTTCCTATGCATAGGTATTTTGTGAGAAAATAACTTATGGGAACAATAATCAACAAGCATAGGAAGGTAAAACAAGCATAGCCTCAAGATTTTCAACACATAGAGAGGAAACTTGATATTATTGCAATTCCTACAAGCATATGTTCCTCCCTCATAATAATTTTCAATAGCATCATGAATGAATTCAACAATATAACCAGCACCTAAAGCATTCTTTTCATGATCTACAAGCATAGAAAATTTACTACTCTCCACGAAAGCAAAATTCTTCTCATTAGGAATAGTGGGAGTATCATAAGAGACTTGAACACTAAAAATTGTTTCCACATTAAAAGATTAATGTTCAGAAAAAGGGTAATCATAATCATGACAAGATTTGTAAATATAATCATCACTACTTTTTATAGCATAAGTTTCATCACAATAATCATCATAAGTAGCAACCTCGTTCTCATCATAATCGATTGAAATCTCTCCCAAGATAGTGGAATCACTAAATAAAGTTGACACTCTTCCAAATCCACTTTCATATTCATCACAATAAAATTCAACATCCTCCAAAATAGTGGGACCACTACTTCCTAAAGTTGACACTCTGTAACATCCCAAATTCTCAATTTGGAATGTTATACAAATAGATCATTATTGCATATCATATTTTAATGCATTTTTGCCTTGATCCTAGAAATTCTATGCAACTCAAGGACCCACGGAGAGAGTTGGGGATTTCGTTATTTTCATATTTGGGTTTTTCTCAAATTTTGAAATAGGATCATTTGATTTTATTTATTTTATCTTCAATTATTTCAATCAAAAAAATAAAAGAGAGGGAATAAAATGACTTTCCCAAAATAAAAAATTATGAGGATTTAATAAAAAATCAAATAAGATTTTTTTTGGTGTTTTTGCTATTTTATTTGAATTTAGGAAAAATTGCACGATTTTCAAAAATGCATTTTAGGACCAAAAAAATGTTCATCTAGTTCTAAATATTTTATTTGGACGATGAAAATTTATTTTGGTATTTTTAGATTTTTATTTATTTTTCTAGATTTTTTTTTCTGTTCAGCGAAATTATTTAAAAAAAACTCCCCGCGCCCGACTGGGCCGAACCCAGCCGAGCCAGGCCGGCCCGCCCGCGACACCGCCTCCACGTCCCGTGCCGCCGCTGGACTCAGGAGAGTCCGAGCCGCCGCCGCCGCCCGACCCCCTCCCCAAGTCGGAGCCGCCGCTGCCCTCCCCCCCTTTAAATACCACCCTGGGCCCCCCCTGGAGCCCCGAGTCGTCGCCGCCGCTGCCCACCGCCTCCCCGAGCCGAGTTGCCGCCGCCGCCTCGTGCCGCCACCGTCGACGCACGTAGCCATCGCCGTCGCTGCCGCACCACCCCACCCCGCCGCCAAAGCCGCCCCGCCCCACCGGAGGACCTCGCCGGAGGTACCGCCCGAGCCGCCGCCGACGCTGTTTTTTTTTGAGAAAAACCACTTTGTTTTTTTAAGAAAACCCTAGATTTTTTTATTTTATGTAGATTGGTTTATTTAGTTAGCGAGCGTTCCCTCATTCGTTCGTTTTAACGAACGTGTTCTTCATTTAGATCTAGATAACGAACGTTCGTTTGTTAATCTGTTCGTCGTTTTTCTTTTTCTCGGATTTATTCCGCGATTTTTCTGATCGCGATTTCTGATCCGATTTTCGTTTTAGTTTATCTTTTCACTCGTTTATCGGAATCAGGCGATTCAAGCGCCTGGAGTTTCGTCTCGAACCCTCTTTCCGAATAATCTACTCAAACAAGTTTTTGCTTCTGTAAAATTTGACTTAGTTCCAGATTAGTAAACGAAGCTTGTTTCTTTCGCCGTTTGAGTTTTGTTTCTCCGTTCGATTTGATTCTTTTCGCAAACCGGAGTTCTTAACTTGAATTTTCTAGTTAGACCTCTTATTTGAATTTTACCCATGCATTAGATGAGTGCTTATTGTATGCTTGTTTGTTTGTTTGCTTGCGATAGAGTACCCGGATTGTGCCGCTTGCTACTTCGAATCCCTAGGTTTCGCGGATCATCAGCAAGGCAAGTAACACTTTGATCATACCTCTTTACTACCCAGTTTTATTGCATTAGTTCAACCCTCAAACAATTGCATGATTAGGATCTGATAAATATGTGGATTTTGGGAAGTAGATGAGGTAGTACCTATTACCTGTTTTATTATCAAACCCTTGGGAGTTACTTCTACGTTTGCTTATTATGCCATGCTATGCTAGTAGACGTGGATTGGGTGAGTGTATCCATGACAGATGTGAGATTGTTAATTAATGGTTTATTTAAGGTGGCAACTTTAATACACATCTGGGTGGATTGAGGTACCTGGGTATTCCAGGATTGCCTGTTTGTTTTTGGACCGCCACCCAGGCTCAAAGGGATCATAAGATTATTCATGCTAGAAACTTCCATGTGCAGCCACATGCTATTATGGGCTCTAGCATAGTTGACTAAGTCGTGCGAACTCTTACAGTGGTAGACTAGCAGATGTAGGGGATGTAGGTTGGTACGGTCTACCCATCGTAAGGTGCTAGCGCTTCTGAAAGACTATGTCTCGGTCATCCGTTTCTCAAACACCATGTAGTGCGAGAATCCCAACGGAGGAGATCGAGTCATGTGGGGAAAAGTGTGCAACCTCTGCAGAGTGTATAAACTAATCATGATTAGCCGTGTCCCTGGTTATGGACGTTTTTGAGTATCTAGTACTTGGATTATCATGTGAATCTCATCACATTACTCTAATTAATATTGTTGGGTTTGTCTAATGATGATGTTACTTAATTGGGATTGAGAATGCTGTCAACCATTCTCAATGTTTAACAACCACCATGATAGTTAAATAAATTTATTCCTTTATTGTAGGGAAAAATTGGCTTTATGCAAAACTCTAACCATAGAGCTTTCCACCAGCCATATATGCATGTGGTATAGTTTTATTCTTTCATTACTCTCTATGTGTTATTTTGCCAGCATATTCCATGTGCTGACCCGTTTTCGGGCTGCAACGTTCGTGTTGAAGACTTTTCAGACGATGAGTAAGATGCCTTAGGATCGTGGTTCTATACTCAGTGATGCCGTTGGAGTTGATGGACTCACTTATCTTCCAAGCCTTCCGCTGTTATCGTCATTAGATGGCCTTAAGCCATATTTATTGTATTAAGTTCTCTTTGGAGACATTCGATGTAATAAGTGTGTGATTGCTACTCTATTATAAATCCTTCAAGTACTGTGTGTGTCAGCATTACTGATCCAGGGATGACACTGATGCACAGAGATCGGACTGTTTGACGTCTGGTCGCTACAAGATGGTATCAGAGCACACGCTGACTGTAGGACACGACCACTAAGCAAAAGCCCTAGATCACTACTCTCTCTTCTCATTTCTAACTCCTCATCTTCTCTACTCTTTTAGGATGGCGGATGCAAGGAACAAGTTCATGCAACCGGATGAAGATACACCCTTTGGACGACACCTGAAAGAAGTTACCAAGTAACTGAAGATCGGAGTACCAAGCTTCACAGGAACCTACAACGCCACTTTACCGGAAGAAGAGTGCTGGATGATTCAAGTTCAAGTTCCAGGAAGGACGTTCATGCACGTCACTGAGCCCATAGAGTTTTCCTTTGATGCACCAACCCGGAGCCTAGGAAAGAGCATGGCAGCCCACATTACCAGGGACGTATTGGAGAAATTTACCACAAGGAGCTTAAGGATACTACCTATCAGATTTGTGGGCGTCGAGATGAGCAATGGGAGATGATCAGCACCAGGAAGGACAGATCGATTGCAGCTTTCATCCCGGAGTTAAACCAGCACATTCGACGCCAGGAGAATCAGATGTGTGCAGGCATGATGGATCTGAAGAAGGCCATGACCAAGATCACGGAACTGGAGGAAGAACTCAAGTCGACATGTGATGGATATGAGGAGGAAATAGCAATGCTAGTCGAGAAGAATGAAGATCTGAAGAAGAAGCTAAGAGTGTTCATGGGATTTCAGCAACTGGAGAAGACGAAGATTGCACTTGTCCCGAGAACTACATCATCATCGACGACATCGACTCGGACCCGGATGATAGTGATGATGACTATGTAGAGGAAGCTGGAGCAGATATCATGGAGTCTTCATCGGAGCAGTTTTTCTAGTTGACCACCATAATAGTAGTAGTTTTCCTTCCATGTATTTAGAATAATCCGAGCACTTTTGTAATGATAGATAGACCGTTGTATGACCTTGCTTGTTTGAATGAAGTGTTTTGATTGAAATTTGTCTCATGTGCATATGGGTAGTGTTTTCCCTCTATACCTCATTCTATTATGTATTCTCATCTTTTGTAAACCCTCAGATGCCTCTGAGACGTGACAATGGATTTGCTTTCCCACCGGAGCTCACTAAGTTGATCTAGCAGCAGAATGCATTGATGCAGATACTAGTTCAGAATCAGAATCAGGGGAACAACAACAACAATAACAATCCACCACCGCCACCACCTGTTGATCACTTAACCCATTTCCTTAGGCTGAATCCGCCGGTGTTTTCCAGTAGAACCGAGCCGATTGTTGCAGATGATTGGCTTCGCAAGACAGCCAGGGAGTTGACCACTGCAGGATGCACGGATGCGGAGAAGGTGTGATTTGCCGCACATCAACTTGAGGGACCCGCAGCATCATGGTGGGAGAATTTCACGGCCACTTGTCCAGTAGACACTGTCACATGGGATCAGTTTCAGCAGACTTTTTGTACTGCTCATGTTTCAGCAGTAGCTATGGCCATGAAGAAGCGTGAGTTTCGCAACTTACGCCAGGGAGGACGTACAGTTGACCAATATGTGGATGATTTCAGTAAGCTAGCACGTTACGCCCCAAATGACGTTGCTACAGATGCAACTAAGCAAGAGAAGTTTCTAGAAGGACTGAATGATGAGCTGAGCATGCAGTTGATAGTAGCAAGTTTCAAAAACTACCAGGAGTTGGTAGACCGTGCTCTTATGATTGAAGGGAAGCAGCAGCAGATTGAAAACCGCAAGAGGAAGTATGGACAAGGGAAGTACAATTCTGGAGCTCAGCAGAAGCCACGTTTTACCCCGAAGTCGGGAGGATAGTTTCAGCATACCCATGGAGGTGGTAGCTCGCACAATCATAATGGTTCCAACAATGGTAACGGGAATGGAGGAAGTAATGGCCAGAACCGTACCAACCCCTCAACACCAGCCAAGAGAGATCTGAGTCAAGTCACCTGCTTTAAATGCTAGAAGACCGGACATTATGCCAATGAATGTCCTGAAGGCCAGAATGGAAATGGCAATGGAAGCTCTGGGAAGAAGCCAAACCCTTTCAACAGAGGACAGGTGAACCACATTAGCGTGGAGGAGGTTGAAGCCCAACCCGCAGTAATAGGTAAGTTTTTGGTTAAGTCATTTACTGCACTCGTTCTTTTTGATACTGGTGCATCGCATTCATACATATCAAGGGGATTTGTGGATAAGTATAAATTGCCAACCCAAGCCCTCAAGACACCCATGTTAGTAACCTCGCCTGGAGTAGAGTATATGGCCAGGCTATGGTGTGATCGGTTACCATTAAGGATTGGTAACTACGTGTTTCCCTCAGACCTAATAGTATTGGAATCACAAGGATTGGATGTGATATTAGGCATGGATTGGTTATCGAAGTATGGCGGGAACATTGAATGTGCCAGTAAGACAATTTTACTTACAATGCCAGAAGGGAAGAGGATCAAGTATGTATCCAGACATGAGCCGAAGAGGATGCACGTAAACTCCTTATCAGGAGTTGTGCAGGAGGAAGTACCAGTAGTGAAGGATTTTCCTGATGTATTTCCAGAAGAGTTGCCAGGCATGCCACCAGATAGAGACATTGAGTTTTTGATTGAACTTTTGCCAGGCACAGGGCCGATATCCAAGAGACCATACAGGATGCCAGCAAAAGATTTGGAGGAGATTAAAAGTCAGATTAAGGAGTTACTGGATAAAGGTTACATTCGCCCAAGTTCTTCACCTTGGGGATCACCAGTACTTCTAGTGGAGAAGAAGGATGGATCATTAAGGATGGTTGTTGATTATCGACGATTGAATGTAGTAACCATCAAGAACAAGTACCCACTGCCGATGATCAATGATCTGTTTGACCGACTGCAAGGAGCAAAGGTATTTTCCAAGATCGATTTGCGATTGGGATACCATCAGTTGAAGATTCGAGAGCAGGATATACCTAAGACGGTTTTACCACCAAGTATGGGCTGTACGAGTATACCGTTATATCATTTGGTCTGACTAACGCACCTGCCTATTTCATGAACATGATGAACAAAGTATTTATGGAGTTTCTGGATAAGTTTGTCGTGGTGTTCATTGATGATATTTTGGTCTACTCAAAGAATGAAGAAGAGCATAAGGAGCATTTGCGTTTGGTATTGGAGAAGCTCAGAGAACACCAGTTATACGCCAAGTTTAGCAAATGTGAGTTTTGGTTGAAGGAAGTTGGATTCCTCGGACATGTTATATCCGGAGAAGGAATAGCAGTAGACCCCACGAAGGTTGTCACCGTGACAAATTGGGTAGCACCAACGACAGTTGGAGAGATCAAAAGTTTTCTTGGACTAGCAGGATACTACTGGAGATTCATTGAGAATTTTTCAAAGATTGCAAAGCCCATGACAGAGTTGTTGAAGAAGGATACCAAGTTCAATTGGACTGAGGAATGTGAGGCTAGTTTCCAAGAATTGAAGGAACGTCTAGTTACCTCACCAGTGTTGATTCAACCCGATCAGAACAAGGATTACGAGGTGTATTGCGACGCTTCACGTCGAGGACTTGGAGCAGTGTTTATGCTGGAGGGGAGAGTTGTCTCATATGCGTCACGACAGCTTAAACCCCATGATTTGAATTATGCCACACACTATTTGGAGTTAGCAGCCATAGTGCATGCATTGAAGACATGGAGACATTTCCTTATCGGAAATCATTATGAAGTGTACACGGATCACAAGAGTTTGAAGTACATTTTCACGCAGAAGGAGTTGAATCTCAAGCAAAGGAGATGGTTAGAGCTCATCGAGGATTATGATATGAGATTGCAGTATCACCCCAAAAAGGCTAACGTAGTAGCCGACGCGTTGAGCCGTAAGAGCCATGTCAATACACTCATGACCGAAGGATTGCCAAAGGAGTTAGCCGAGGACCTTTGCGAACTATGTTTGGAGATAGTTCCGCGAGGCTATGTAGCAACATTGGAAATTCAGTCGACTTTGATGGATAAGATCAGAGAAGCTCAGAACACCGACAAGGAAATTGCTGAGATAAAGGAGAAGTTGAGCAAAGGAAAAGCCAAGGGATTTCGTGAGGATGAGCACGATACCTTATGGTTTGAAGACCGTGTTTATGTGCCTAATGACCCAGAGATCAGAAAGTTGATTTTGCAAGAGGCCCATGATTCACCGTATTCAATTCACCCAGGTAATACCAAGATGTACTTAGATCTAAAGGAGACTTTCTGGTGGACCGGAATGAAGAAGGATATTGTGGAGTATGTAGCAGTTTGTGATGTATGTCAGAGAGTAAAGGCAGAGCATTAGAAGCCAGCAGGATTGTTGCAACCATTGCCGATACACGAATGGAAGTGGGATAAGCTCGGCATGGATTTTATCACAGGGTTTCCCAGGACTCGTTCAGGCTATGACTCGATTTGGGTTGTAGTCGATCGTTTGACGAAGGTAGCTCATTTCATTCCAGTGAAGACCACTTACACCAGTGCTAAGTTGGCCAAGATATACATGACCAGGATCGTATGTCTGCATGGAGTTCCAAGGAGCATTGTATCCGACAGAGGAACCCAGTTTACCTCAAAGTTCTGGAATCAGTTGCACGAAACTTTGGGTACCAGGCTAGAGTTTAGTACAGCTTTTCACCCGCAGACGGATGGACAGACCGAGAGAGTCAATCAGATTTTGGAGGATATGCTGAGAGCTTGTGCGCTAGATTATGGATCTAGTTGTGACGATAATTTGCCATATGCAGAGTTCTCTTACAACAACAGCTATCAATCCAGTTTGAAGATGGCCCCTTTCGAAGCCTTATATGGAAGGAGGTGCAGAACCCTGTTGTCTTGGGATGAAGTTGGAGACCGTCAGTTGTTTGGACCGTATTTGATTAAGGAGTCTGAACGGAAAGTGAAGTTGATTCGCGACAGGCTCAAGGTAGCCAGTCCAGGCAGAAAAGCTATGCAGATTCAAAACGCAAGGAGATAGTTTATGAAGTCGGAGATAGAGTCTATCTTCGTGTATCTCCACTTCGAGGAGTCAAATGTTTTGGTGTTAAAGGAAAGTTAGCGCCACGTTTTGTGGGACCATACAAAGTTTTGGAACGTATGGGAGAGGTTTCCTACAAGTTGGAATTGCCTCGAGGATTGTCAGGAGTTCACGATGTGTTCCATGTTTCCCAGTTGAAGAAGTGCCACGCATAGATGGCTGATATACCACTGAGAGATACAGTACCACTAGAGGAGATTCAATTGGATAGTGATTTGACCTATGAGGAGAAATCAGTTAAGATTCTTGAGTATGCCAGCCGAGTCACCCGCAACAAGGTTATCAAGTTTTGTAAAGTTCACTGGAGCCACCACACCGAGGATGAAGCCACCTGGGAGCGAGAGGAAGATTTGCTGAAGGACCACCCTCACCTATTTTCTAGCCAACCCGAATCTCGAGGGCGAGATTCATCTTAAGGGGGGTAGGTTTGTAACATCCCAAATTTTCAATTTGGAATGTTATAAAAATGGATCATTATTGCATATCATATTTTAATGCATTTTTGCCTTGATCCTAGAAATTCTACGCAACTCAAGGACCCACGGAGAGAGTTGGGGATTTCGTTATTTTCATATTTGGGTTTTCTCAAATTTTGAAAATAGGATCATTTGATTTTATTTATTTTATCTTCAATTATTTCAATCATAAAAATAAAAGAGAGGGAATAAAATGACTTTCCCAAAATAAAGAAATAATGAGGATTTAATAAAAAATCAAATAAGATTTATTTTGGTGTTTTTGCTATTTTATTTGAATTTAGGAAAAATTGCAAGATTTTCAAAAATGCATTTTAGGACACAAAATTTTTCATCTAGTTCTAAATATTTTATTTGGACGATGAAAATTTATTTTGGTATCTTTAGATTTTTATTTATTTTTCTAGATTTTTTTGTTCGGCGAAATTATTTAAAAAAACTTCCCGCGCCCGACTGGGCCGAAGCCCAGCCGAGCCAGGCCGGTCTGCCCGCGCCAGCGCCTCCCCGTCCCGTGCCGCCGCCGGACTCGGGAGAGTCTGAGCCGCCGACACCGCCCGACCCCCTCCCCAAGTCAGAGCCGCCGCCGCCCTCCCCCGCCCCTTTAAATACCACCCTGGGGCCCCCCTGGAGCCCCGAGTCGCAGCCGCCCTGAGCCGAGCTGCCGCCGCCGCCTCGTGTCGCCGCCGCCGACGCCCGCAGCCGCCGTTGTCGCCGCTGCACCACCCCACCGCACCGCCGGAGCCGCCCCGCCCCACCGGAGGACCTCGCCGGAGGAACCGCCCGAGCCGCCGGCGATGCCATTTTTTTTGAGAAAAACCACTTCGTTTTTTTAAGAAAACCCTAGATTTTATTTTATTTTATTTAGATCGTTTTTTTTGGTTTATTTAGTTAGCGAGCGTTCGCTCGTTCGTTTGTTTTAATGAACCTATTCTTCGTTTAGATCCAGATAACGAATGTTCGTTCGTTAATCTGTTCGTTGTTTTTCTTTTTCTCGGATTTATTCCGCGATTTTTCTGATCGCGATTTCTGATCCGATTTTCGTTTTTGTTTATCTTTTCGCTCGTTTATCGGAATCAGGCAATTCAAGCGCCTAGAGTTTCGTCTCGAAGCCCTCTTTCCGAATAACCTACTCTAACAAGTTTTTGCTTCTGTAAAATTTGATTTAGGTCCAGATTAGTAAACGAAGCTTGTTTCTTTCGCCGTTTGAGTTTTGTTTCTTCGTTCGATTTGATTCTTTTTGCAAACCGGAGTTCTTAAGTTGAATTTTCTGGTTAGACCTCTTATTTGAATTTTACCCGTGCATTAGGTGAGTGCTTATTGTATGCTTGTTTGTTTGTTTGCTTGCGATAGAGTACCCGGATTGCGTCGCTTGCTACTTCGAATTCTTAGGTTTCGCGGATCATCAACAAGGCAAGTAACACTTAGATCATACCTCTTTACTACCCAGTTTTATTGCATTAGTTCAACCCTCAAACAATTGCATGATTAGGATCTGATTAATATGTGGGTTTTGGGAAGTAGGTGAGGTAGTACCTATTACCTGTTTTATTATCAAACCCTTGGGAGTTACTTCTACGTTTGCTTATTATGCCATGCTATGCTAGTAGACGTGGATTGGGTGAGTGTATCCATGACAGATGTGAGATTGTTAATAAATGGTTTATTTAAGGTGGCAACTTTAATACACATCTGGGTGGATTGAGGTACCTGGGTATTCCAGGATTGCCTGTTTGTTTTTGGACCGCCACCCAGGCTCAAAGGGATCATAAGATTATTCATGCTAGAAACTTCCGTGTGCAGCCACATGCTATTATGGGCTCTAGCATAGTTGACTAAGTCGTGCGAACACTAGCAGATGTAGGGGATGTAGGTTGGTACGGTCTACCCATTGTAAGGTGCTAGCGCTTCTGAAAGACTATGTCTCGGTCATCAGTTTCTCAAACACCATGTAGTGAAAGAATCCCAACGGAGGAGATCGAGTCATGTGGGGAAAAGTGCGCAATCTCTGCAGAGTGTATAAACTAAGCATGATTAGTCATGTCCCTGGTTATGGACGTTTTTGAGTATCTAGTACTTGGATTATCATGTGAATCTCATCATGTTACTCTAATTAATATTGTTGGGTTTGTCTAATGTTGATGTTACTTAATCGGGATTGAGAATGCTGTCAACCATTCTCAATGTTTAACAACCACCATGATAGTTAAATAAATTTATTCCTTTGTTGTAGGAAAAAATTGGCTTTATGCAAAACTCTAACCATAGAGCTTTCCACCAGCCATATATACATGTAGTATAGTTTTATTCTTTCATTACTCTCTATGTGTTACTTTGCCAGCATATTCCATGTGCTGACCCATTTTCGGGTTGCAACGTTCATGTTGCAGACTTTTCAGACGATGAGTAAGATGCCTTAGGATCGTGGTTCTATACTCAGTGATGCCGTTGGAGTTGATGGACTCACTTATCTTCCAAGCCTTCCGCTGTTATCGTCATTAGATGGCCTTAAGTCATATTTATTGTATTAAGTTCTCTTTGGAGACATTCAATGTAATAAGTGTGTGATTGCTACTCTATTATAAATCCTTCAAGTACTGTGCGTGTCAGCATTACTAATCCAGGGATGACACTGATGCACAGAGATCAGACCATTTGAGGTCTGGTCGCTACACACTCTCCCGAACCCACTTTCATCAATATAATCATCATAGGTAGGAGGCATGCTATCATCATAACAACTTTGCATATCAAAACTTGGGATGCTAAAAATATCATCTTCATAAAACATAGCATCCCCAAGCTTGGGACAAACATTAATTTCAGCAAATATATTCTCAAATATTTCATCCTCATCAAACATAGCTTCCCCAAGCTTGGGGTCTTTCATATCATAAGCATAATCACTCTCATCATTAAAAATATGGATAGCACCAATAGTAAAGCAATTATCATCATCACAATGAGTATTAGGATCAACATCATTTGGGAGGGATACCTTTCTACCTTTGTTGTTCCTTCTTTTCTTTTTCTTCTTCACATTATGTGTGGGTTCAACCTTCCTCTTTGAGCTCCTTATTGATGAGATTGGTTGAATAGCAAGCTCCTCCTCGTTACCTGATTCATCATTAGAAATAATAGGAGAAGATTGGGAAGTCTCTTCCCTTTCATTAGTATTCTCTTCATCTTCCATTTGCTTTCTTTTCTTTAGGTAATTGGCAATATAAGGATTTTCAATGCAATTCTCCGCACAAAACATATAAATCTTTTCTAAGTCAATATCAAGAAAATGCTTAAGATTAAATTCTGGAATAGGCTTAGTTAAACGTTCAACTCTTCACAACCCTAAAGCAATCTAAGTTCATTGTAATGAGAAAGGGAGATCAAATCATCACAATTTTTGGACACGATTCGATCATGAAACAATTTGCATTGGAGATGTAAATGATCTTGTTTATTGCAAAATTCACAATGGGAAAGATATCCTAAATTCTCCGCACTCTTATCTAGCCTTTCTTTCAACTTCTTAGTTTCTAAATACTTATGCCTCTTGCAATATATATCTTCTTTATTTGGTGTGTTCATGCAAACATGCACTCCACAAAAGTTGACATGGTTATGAGAGATATTTTCATCATGACTAGAGCAATCATCATTAGTACTATGGATATTCAAGGAGTTTATACTAACAACATTGCAATCATGCTCATCATTCAAAGATTTAGTACCAAGCATTTTAATGCATTCTTCTTTTAGCACTTGAGCACAATTTCCCTTTCCATCATTCTCACGAAAGATATTAAAAATATGAAGCGTATGAGACAAACTTAACTCCATTTTTTTTAATTTTCTTTTATAAACTAAACTAGTGATAAAACAAGAAACTAAAAGACTCGATTGCAAGATCTAAAGATATACCTTCAAGCACTCACCTCCCCGGCAACGGCGCCAGAAAAGAGCTTGATGTCTACTACACAACCTTCTTCTTGTAGACGTTGTTGGGCCTGCAAGTGCACAGGTTTGTAGGACAGTAGCAAATTTCCCTCGAGTGGATGACCTAAGGTTTATCAATCCGTAGGAGGCGTAGGATGAAGATGGTCTCTCTCAAACAACCCTGCAACCAAATAACAAAGAGTCTCTTGTGTCCCCAACACACCCAACACAATGGCAAATTGTATAGGTGCACTAGTTCGGCAAAGAGATGGTGATACAAGTGCAATATGGATAGTAGATATAGGTTTTTGTAATCTGAAATAATAAAAACAGCAAGGTAACTAATGATAAAAGTGAGCGTAAACGGTATTGCAATGATAGGAAAAAGGGCCTATGGTTCATACTTTCACTAGTGCAAGTTCTCTCAACAATAATAACATAGATAGATCATATAACAATCCCTCAACATGCAACAAAGAGTCACTCCAAAGCCACTAATAGCGGAGAACAAACGAAGAGATTATGGTAGGGTATGGAACCACCTCAAAGCTATTCTTTCGGATCAATCTATCAAATAGTTCGTACTAGAATAACACCTTAAGACACAAATCAACCAAAACCCTAATGTCACCTAGATACTCCATTGTCACCTCAAGTATCCATGAGCATGATTATACGTTATGCATCACACAATCTCGGATTCATCCAACCAACACATAGTACTTCAAAGAGTGCTCCAAAGTTTCTACCGGAGAGTCAAGAACGTGTGCCAACCCCTATGCATAGGTTCATGGGCGGAACCCGCAAGTTGGTCACCAAAACATACATCAAGTGGCACATGATATCCCATTGTCACCACAGTTAAACACGGCAAGACATACATCAAGTGTTCTCAAATAAAGACTCAATCCGATAAGATAACTTCAAGAGGGAAACTCAATTCATCACAAGAGGGTAGAGGGGGAGAAACATCATAAGATCCAACTATAATAGAAAAGCTCGCGATACATCAAGATCGTGCCATAGAGAGAACACGAGAGAGAGGGATCAAACACATAGCTACTGGTACATACCCTCAGCCCCGTGGGTGAACTACTCCCTCCTCGTCATGGAGAGTGCCGGGATGATGAAGATGTCCACCGGTGATGGGTTCCCCCTCTGGCAGGGTGCCGGAACGGGCTCCCGAGAGGTTTTTGGTGGCTACAGAGGCTTGCGACGGCGGAACTCCCGATCTATCTTGATATTCGATGGTTTTAGGGTACGTAGGCATATATAGGCGAAAGAAGTCGGTCGGGAGGTGCTCGAGGGGTCCACGAGACAGGGGGCCGCGCCCTACAGGGGGCGCGCCCTCCTATCTCCTAGGCTCCTCGAGGGTCTTCTGACTTGATCTCCAAGCCTCCAGGATGATATTCTTCCAAAAAATCATGATGCCGAAGGTTTCATTCCGTTTGGACTCCGTTTGATATTCCTTTTCTACGAAATACTAAAACAGGCAATAAAATAGCAATATGGGCTGGGCCTCCGGTTAATAGGTTAGTCCCAAAAGTAATATAAAAGTGTATAATAAAGCCCATAATCATTCAAAACAAGTAATATAATAGCATGGAAAAATCAAAAATTATAGATACAATGGAGATGTATCACCCCGCGGGCCCTAAGGCTTCATATGAGGGACTGCGGGAACAGCAGTATGTGGGCTGACGTCGACTACCCCCGCCCTCACGTCATGTATCTTCGCCAAGGGTGGAAGACCTTCGCGTGCGCCCATAGCTTGGCAGAGGGGCACGTTCTCTATTTCAAGTTAATGGAGAGCGGCCTGCTCTCCATCAAGTTCTTCGGGAACTCCGGAATTTGCCTAGGGTGCTGCATGGAGAACTCCACTGATGACGAAAGTTCTACGTCGAGAGACAGTGTCAAGGAGGATAGCGCCAATGATGACGACGGCAGCGGGCGGGAGGACGACAACTCCGACTCCAGCTGACCTCTAGTGGCCGCACCATCGTCTGGCCTGCCTCTGCCCCGGCAACGCGCCTTGCTGGGGGCCTCGTCCTGCTGTCCCTCGTGACGATGGTTGGCGGGCTTCCTCTTCAAGCTCTCCATCACCCAGTTCCCCATGCCCGTCACCTTGCGCGGCCTGCCGTGCCTAGGAATGGGGCAAGAACAGGGATTACGGGACACTTATCTTTTTTCCCTCAATTTGTAGGCACTTGCCAAACCTGAACTTTCTAGGAAATATACTCTACCGAGCCCATGTTTATGTTCTGTAATATATGTACTTGCATCAACATATCAATGAAAAAGATGAGATTTTGTCGGGAACTCATGCACGGGTACGCTCGTGCAGAGGAAAATGTCCCTTCAATGAAAAACAAATGAGTCTCCCCAACAAGCCACCTTGCCGGCGCTCCTGTGCCTGCCAGAGAATCACATCTACCCGGTTACAGGCGCATGGTTGCTGCAATTACCCCGACTGAAGCAGCGTTTGAGTTGGGGATGGGAGCACCTAGGTCTAGATAGAGTTGCGAGGTTTCCTAATGCGCAAGTCACAAATTACGAACATGAATGGGCAGGGGAGGAGCTTTATCTGATTAAGTTGCTGACGGAGACGCCGTGCCATGCAGTCTTCTCAATCTCTTGTCGGGGTTTTGTGACTGCGGCTGGAGGGAAGAAAGGACATGGTTATGGAATCTTGGCGGTTTCCCAACACCTGTTTAGAATCTAGGGTAGCACAACATCCTGGACAAGTACGCATGCATACATATATATGAACATGGAAACTACCAGGAAACTGTGCAAGCTAAAAACTATCTTGCTGCGTGGAGGGTCAGCGCCTGGCTCTGTACATAGGGTTACATGCCTTGCCGGCAAGGCTAGTTCAAAAGGGGGTTGCCGGAGCTCCCGGCAACCACATCCTATGGGTAAAACTTGCGAAGATGTTCGATGTTCCAGGAGTTGCTCACTGGAATACCATCTTCGGTCTCCAGGCCAACTGCGCCGGGCCTGGTGACTCGTATTACCCGGTAGGGGCCTTCCCACTTTGGCATCACTTGTTGGAATTCTTGGCGGACTGAACGCGTCGAAGAACAAGGTCGCCTTCCTCAAGGCTTCGGGCGTGAACCTTGCGGCTATGGTAGCGGCGCAAGGCTTGCTGGTAGCAAGCAGCTCGCACAGCAGCTCGAAGACGATCTTACTCAAGGAGTGTCGCATCATCTTGGTGCAACTGCTCTTGCTCAAGCTCATCATAAGCGAGCACTCGAGGTGACCCGTATATGAGTTTAGTGGGGAGAACTGCTTCTGCCCCGTAGACCAGGGCAAAGGGTGTCTGGCCAATGGCTCGATTTGGTGTCGTTCTGATTGACCAAAGAACCGTTGGTAACTCATCAATCCAGCGCCTTCCACACTTGTGCAACCTTGCTGCTGTTGTGTTGTCGTTGGTATAACCCGTTTTCCAGGATCGCAAAACCTAGAGCTGATGATTATTTCAAATCCATCAATGTCAAGGCGGCGTACCAGACCAATGAGCCTTTTATTTTGGCAAATCAAGCAACACAGATATTTTTCTTGGAAGACACATTTGCACGTAGCGATGATTGGAGAGTATTGCAAAGCTTTGAGCAGAGGAATTCATTTAATGAAGTTGCACAACAATATGATGCTTACACTGCTCCTGATGTACAAGATAACACAGATGTTCCTAATATCTTTGAGAACCATCACGTCAATGACGCCGGCAAAAATATTGCATGTCATGCTGTGGACATACAAGAGTTGATCAAGAAGAAGCCGAGGAAATTGAGGATGAAGAAGAAGATGACACTGTGGGGAATTATGGTTCAGATTGATACACATGGCAAAGATGTTGATGCTGCTGCTGCAGATGATGATTAGATTGCTTTTGTCGTATTTGCCTGTCAGAAGAAATTTTTTTATCTACTATGTGAAATTGTGTTTTCTATGACAACTGAAACCTCAAGAACGTGTTGTTTAGTATTTTGCTGTGAGAACATCACTTGTTATGTATGCTGATTTGTGTTTGGTGATTGTATGACGACTAAAACATGATGACATTATTGTTTAGTTGTACTCATATTTGGCTGTGAAACTTGAATTTGATGACATAGTTTGCTGTTGGACTTCAATTTGCTCGACGTCTTCGAATGGGAACAAAGCTGACCCGACAGGGCCTCTGCTAATTTATTTAATTATTACCAAAAGGGCCTATGCTATTTATTTATTTCTGAGCTAAAGGGGATACCCCTTGATTTCCGTTAATAGAAATCATTAGATGTTCACAACACTACGCCCAGCCTGCTACACAGGTTTCTTTTATTACTAGTTTCAACAAAGTGCTCATGTCATAGCCACTGAATACATCATGAGTGCTACATACACTGCAAATAAAGAGACAATCATCCTACAGAGCACATCAATTTTTCCCATTATCTTCACAAGCTCTTTCATCTCCTCATTGCTATCAAGGCCGTTCAGCAGCTGTTGCTTGGCCATGATCAGAGGAACTGCATCTTTAACCTTCTACTCTGCATCTTCCTCTTTTGTCATTCCTTAAGTTACTTGTTGATACGTCTCCAACGTATCTATAATTTTCGATTGTTCCATGCTATTCTATTACCCATTTTGGATGTTTATGGGCTTTACTTTACACTTCTATATCATTTTTGGGACTAACCTACTAACCGCAGGCCCAACCTGAATTGTGATTTTTTTGCATATTTCAGTGTCTCGAAGAAAAGGAATATCAAACGGAGTCCAAACGGAACGAAACCTTCAGGAGCAATCTTATCGGAACAAACGCAATCCAGGAGACTTGGAGTGGACGTCAAGCAGCAAACAAGGCGGCCACGAGGGTGCCCGGCGCACCCTAGGGGGGTGGGGGCGCCCCCCACCCTCATGGCTCAACCGACCTACCTCCTTCACATATATATACTCCTGTACCCTAAAAACATCCAAGAGCACCACAAAAAACTATTTCCACCGCAGCAACCTTCTGTATCCGCGAGATCCCATCTTGGAGCCTTCGCCGGCGCTCCACCGGAGGGGGAGTCGACCACGGAGGGCCTCCACATCATCTCCAAGGCCTCTCTGATGAGTTGTGAGTAGTTTACCACAGACCTTCGGGTCCATAGTTATTAGCTAGATGGCTTCTTCTCTCTCTTTAACTCTCAATACAAAGTTCTCCTTGATCTTCTTGGAGATCTATTCGATTTAACTCTTTTTGCAGTGTGTTTGTCGAGATCCGATGAATTGTGGGTTTATGATCAAGTTTATCTATGAGAAATAATTGAATCTTCTCTGAATGCTTTTATGTGTGATTGGTTATCTTTGCAAGTCTCTTTGAATTATCAGTTTGGTTTGGCCTACTAGATTGATCTTTATTGCAATGGGAGAAGTGCTTAGCTTTGGGTTCAATCTTGCAGTGTCCTTTCCCAGTGACAGCAGGGGCAGCAAGGCACGTATTGTATTGTTGCCGTCGAGGATAAAAAGATGGGGTTTATATCATATTGCTTGAGTTTATCCCTCTACATCATGTCATCTTTCTTAATGCATTACTATCTTCTTCATGAACTTAATACTCTAGATGCAGGAGGAGTCGGTCGATGTGTGGAGTAATAGTAGTAGATGCAGGATCGTTTTGATCTACTTGTTGCGGACGTGATGCCTATATACATGATCATGCCTAGATATTCTCATAACTATGCACTTTCTATCAATTGCTCGACAGTAATTTGTTCACCCAGCGTAATACTTATGCTCTCTTGAGAGAAGCCACTAGTGAAACCTATGGCCCCCGGTTCTATCTTTTATCATATAAGTTTCCAATCTACTTTTATTTGCATCTTTTACTTTCCAATCTATATCATAAAAATACCAAAAATATTTATCTTATCTTATTATCTCTATCAGATCTCACTTTCGCAAGGATTGACAACCCCTTTATCACGTTGGTTGCGAGGTTCTTGTTTGTTTGTGTAGCTGCATGGGACTTTTGAGGAGCCTCCTACTAGATTTATACCTTGGTTCTCAAAAACTGAGGGAAATACTTACGCTACTTTGCTGCATCACCCTTTCCTCTTCAAGGGAAAACCAACGTAGTGCTCAAGAGGTAGCAAGAATGATTTTTGGCGCTGTTGCCGGGGAGGTCTTCGCTCAAGTCAAGACATACTAAGTACCCATCACAAAATCATCTCCCTCGCATTACATTATTTGCCATTTGCCTCTCGTTTTCCTCTCCCCCACTTCACCCTTGCCGTTTTATTCGCCCTCTCTTTTCCATTCGTCTCTTTTTCGCTTGCCTCTTGTGTGCCTGTTTGCCCTTATGGCTTTGCCTAAGAATGTTGATCTCCATCTTAAAAGGTTGGAAGAGATTGAATTAAATATTAGAAGCTTTATGACTTTACAATTTGAGCATAATAATTTCTTTAGAAAAGTGCTTAAAGAACAAAAAAGCTTTATGGAATACATGAATAAAGAGCTTGATGATATGTTTAAGGAATTTTATGGTTTGAATTCTCAGATTACTCGTCTTGAAAAATCAATAGCCCAAATCTCTGATAAGCAAGCCACCTTGTTTAATAAGATGGCTGCCAAACCAGAAGAGTTAGGGGAAAATAATTATGAAGATCTAAAAGTTATTGATTTGTCCCCTATTAAATCTTTGTTTTGGGATATGAATCTTGATAATGATGGGATTGGAGATGAGTCAACTTTAGTTAAAAGGCGTCCCAATGATTCGGAGTTTTTATATCTTGATGCTAAATTTGGTAGAAGTGGGATTGGAGAGGTCAAAACTTTACATAGGATTGAACCCACTATTATGGATTTCAAGGAATTTAATTATGATAATTGTTCTTTAATAGATTGTATTTCCTTGTTGCAATCCGTGTTGAATTCTCCTCGTACTATAGTCAAAATAAAGCTTTTACCAAACATATTGTCGATGCTTTGATGCAATCTTATGAGGAAAAACTTGAATTGGAAGTTTCTATACCTAGAAAACTTTATGATGAGTGGGAACCTACTATTAAAATTAAAATTAAAGATCATGAATGCTATGCTTTATGTGATTTGGGTGCTAGTGTTTCCACGATTCCGAAAACTCTATGTGATGTGCTAGGTTTCCCTGATTTTGATGATTGCTCTTTAAACTTGCACCTTGCGGATTCCACGATTAAGAAACCTATGGGAAGGATCATTGATGTTCTTATTTTTGCAAATAGGAATTATGTGCCCGTATATTTTATTGTTCTTGATATAGATTGCAATCTTTCATGTCCTATTATTCTTGGTAGACCTTTCCTTAGAACGATTGGTGCAACTGTTGATATGAAGCAAGGGAATATAAGATTCCAATTTCCATTAAGGAAAGGCATGGAAAACTTCTCTAGAAAGAAAGTCAAATTACCTTATGAATCTATTATGCATGCCACTTATCAATTGAATGCCAAAGATGGCAATACTTAGATCTATTCTCGCTTTTATGCCTAACTAGGGGCGTTAAACGATAGCGCTTGTTGGGAGGCAACCCAATTTTATTTTTTTTCATTGCTTTTTGCTTCTGTTTAGTAATAAATATTTCATCTACCTTCTGTTTAGATGTGGTTTTATGTTTTAATTAGTGTTTGTGCCAAGTAGAACCTATAGGATAACCTACCGTAATAGTTAATTTGATTCTGCTAAAAAACAGAAACTTTTGCACGCACAAGAATAATTTTAATAAATCACAAGAACGTGCTTTTGCGTTGTTTTTTTTGCAGTAGATCAATAGACAAATTTATCAGGACTTCCTATTTTGGTAGGATGTTTAAAGTTCCAGAAGTATTCGAAAGTTACAGATTACTACAGACTGTTCTGTTTTTGACAGATTCTGTTTTTCGTGTGTTGTTTGCTTATTTTGATGCATTTATGGCTAGTATCGGGGGGTTGATACCTCTCCGTCGTATCTACTTTTCCAAACATTTTTGCCCTTGTTTTGGACTCTAAATTGTATGATTTGAATGGAACTAACCCGGACTGATGATGTTTTCAGCAGAATTGCCATGATGTTGTTTTATGTGCAGAAAACAAAAGTTCTCGGAATGACCTGAAACTCCACGGAATATCTTAGAATAAATAATAAAAAATCCTTGCCAAAGATGAAGACCAGAGGGCCCACACCCTGTCCACGAGGGTGGGGGGCGCGCCCTTCCCCCCTGGGCGCGCCCCCTACCTCGTGGGCCCCCTGGATGCCCTCCGACGCCAACTCCAACTCCATATATTGGCTTTCGCGGAGAAAAAAATCAGAGAGAAGAAATCATCGTGTTTTACGATACGGAGCCGCCACCAAGCCCTAATCTCTCTCGGGAGGGCTAATCTGGAGTCCATTCGGGGCTCCGAAGAGGGGAATTCGTCATCGTCGTCATCATCAACCATCCTCCATCACCAATTTCATGATGCTCACCGCCGTGCGTGAGTAATTCCATCGTAGGCTTGCTGGACGGTGATGGGTTGGATGAGATTTATCATGTAATCGAGTTAGTTTTGTTAGGGTTTGATCCCTAGTATCCATTATGTTCTGAGATTGATGTTGCTATGACTTTGCTATGCTTAGTGCTTGTCACTAGGGCCCGAGTGCCATGATTTCTGATCTGAACCTATTATGTTTTCATGAATATATGTGAGTTCTTGATCCTATCTTGCAAGTCTATAGTCACCTCTTATGTGTTATGATCTGACAACCCCGAAGTGACAATAATCGGCATACTTCTCGGTGATGACCATAGTTTGAGGAGTTCATGTATTCACTATGTGCTAATGCTTTGTTCCGGTTCTCTATTAAAAGGAGGCCTTAATATCCCTTAGTTTCCAATAGGACCCCACTGCCACGGGAGGATAGGACAAAAGATGTCATGCAGGTTCTTTTCCATAAGGATGTATGACTATATTCGGAATACATGCCTCCATTACATTAATGAACTGGAGCTAGTTTTGTGTCACCCTATGTTATGACTGTTACATGATGAACCACATCCGGCATAATTATCCATCATTGATCCGGTGCCTACGAGTTTTCCATATACTGGTTCTCGCTTATTTACTTTTCCATTGTTACTGTTACAATCACTACAAAATACCAAAAACATTACTTTTGCTGTCTTTACTTTTGTTACCGTTACCACCACTATCATATTACTTTGCTACTAAACACTTTGCTGCAGATACTAAGTTTCCAGGTGTGGTTGAATTGACAACTCAGCTGCTAATACTTGAGAATATTCTTTGGCTCCCCTTGTGTCGAATCAACAAATTTGGGTTGAATACTCTACCCTCGAAAACTGTTGCGATCCCCTATACTTGTGGGTTATCAAGACCTTTTTCTGGCGCCGTTGCCGGGGAGCATAGCTCTATTCTTTGAGTCACTTGGGATTTATATCTGCTGGACACTATGAAGAACTTGAAAGATGCTAAGACAACTATTTATCCCTCAACTACGAGGGGAGGTAAGGAACTGCCATCTAGCTCTACACTTGATTCACCTTCTGTTACAAACAAGCTAGCGACACCTAAACCTGCTTCTGCTATTCGTTCCAATATGTCGCATGTTATTGATGATGCCACTTCTGCTATGCATGATACTTATGATGAAACTACTTCTATGCTTGATACTATTGTGCCTCTTGGTGAATTTCTAGATGAACAAATTTCTAAGTCTAGAGAAAGAGAAATTATTGAAACTGAACACGATGATGTTAGTGATGATGAAAATAGGCCTGCTATTCCTGAGGGTTACCTTTTTAATGCTGAATCTACTGAAGCTATTCTTGCTTGCCAGGTTAGTCTTGAACGTAATAGGTTGCTAGTTAAATGGAGTAAAGAATCTTTTAGAGGTAGGATGAGACCCGACCCTGCTTTTGCTACTTCACCTATCTATGTTCCTGATCAGGATTATTATGATTTTTCTGTTGATCCAAATATAATTACTTTGGTTGAATCTGATCCTTTCTATGGCTATGAATTTGAAACTGTTGTGGCACATCTTCGTAAGTTAGATGATATAGCTGCC
Organism: Triticum aestivum; assembly: GCF_018294505.1. Taxonomy (NCBI): domain Eukaryota; kingdom Viridiplantae; phylum Streptophyta; class Magnoliopsida; order Poales; family Poaceae; genus Triticum; species Triticum aestivum. The sequence goes on along the minus strand of NC_057798.1, from coordinate 191,939,025 downwards.
CAGTTTACTAATAATGAGAGATCGCGCTACCTTTATTTACTCAAAATATTTCCGTTCTCATTAAAGGGTGATGCTAAGATATGGTTTAATTCTCTTGATCCTGGTTGTGTGCAAAGTCCCCAGGATATGGTTTATTACTTCTCTGCTAAATATTTCCCTGCTCATAAGAAACAAGCTGTTTTGAGGGATATATATAATTTTGTGCAAATTGAAGAGGAAAGTCTCCCACAAGCTTGGGGGAGGCTTCTCAAGTTACTTAATGCTTTGCCTGATCATCCTCTTAAGAAACCTGAAATACTTGATATCTTTTATAATGGACTAACTGATGCTTCCAGAGATTACCTGGATAGTTGTGCCAGTTCTCTTTTCAGGGAAAGAACACCGGATGAAGCTGAAATTCTATTGAATAATATTTTGACAAATGAAAATAATTGGGCACCTCCTGAGCCAGCACCTGAGCCAATTACTGAGCCTATTCCTAAACCAACTCCGAAGAAGAGAGGTGTTCTATTTCTCAGTCCCGAAGATATGCAAAAGGCAAAGAAATCTATGAAAGAAAAAGGTATTAAAGCTGAAGATGTTAAGAATTTACCTCCTATTGAAGAAATACATGGCCTTAATTTACCGCCTGTTGAAGAAGTATATGATCTCAACTACGTATTTACTGAAGAACCTCCCGATATCCCGACACAAGTAGTAAAGGTAAATTCTCTCTATAGATATGATAAAGCTGAAGTCCCTCCTACTAAAATTGCTCGTCAGTGCTTGGATGAGTTTGATGACTTTATGTTTAAGCAAGATGACTTTAATGCTTATTTTGGTAGACAATTAAAAGATAATACCTTTATGATTAAATGCTTGGGTGATTATATGGCTGATATTAGAGGTGAACTTAAACTTGTTAGCAAACATGCTTCTATGGTTACCACTCAAGTAGAACAAGTACTTAAAGCTCAGAAAGAAGTGCTTAATGAAATGAATAGTAAGAAAAATGATTATGCCGTTAGAGTGGCTACTAGAACTGGTAGAATGACTCAGGAACCTTTGTATCCTGAAGGCCATCCTAAGAGAATCGAGCAAGATTCTCAGAGAAATAATGTTGATATGCCTAGTTCTTCTAAAAGGAAGAAAAAGAAAAATGATAATACTGTGCAAACTTCTAGTGAACCTATTGCTGAACCACCTGATAATCCAAATGATATTTCTATTTCTGATGCTGAAACACAATCAGGTGATGAACATGGACCTAGTGATAATGTTAATGATAATGTTCATGTTGATTCTCAACCTAGTAATGATAATGATGTAGAAGTTGAACCTGCTGTTGATCTTGATAACCCACAGTCAAGGAATCAATGCTATGATAAAAGAGCTTCATTGCTATGAAACATGGTAAAGAAAGGGAACCATGGGTTCAGAAACCCATGCCTTTTCCTCCGAAACCATCCAAGAAAAAGGATTATGAGGATTTTGAGCACTTTACTGAAATGATTAGACCTATCTTTTTGCGTATGCGATTAACTGATGTGCTCAAAACAAATCCTTATTCTAAGTATATGAAGGATATTATTACTAATAAAAGAAAGATACCTGAAGCTGAAATATCCACCATGCTTGCTAATTATACTTTTAAGGGTGGAATGCCAAAGAAACTTGGAGATCCAGGAGTACCTACTATACCATGCTCCATTAAAAGAAATTATGTTAAAACTGCTTTATGTGATCTTGGAGCCGGTGTTAGTGTTATGCCTCTCTCTTTATATCGTAGACTTGACTTGAATAAGTTGACACCTACTGAAATATCTTTGCAAATGGTTGATAAATCAACTGCTATACCTGTCGGTATTTGTGAGGATGTGCCTGTTGTGGTTGCAGACATTACTATTTTAACGGACTTTGTTATTCTTGATACTCCTGAGGATGATAGTATGTCTATTATTCTTGGAAGACCTTTCCTTAATACTGCAGGGGCTGTTATTGATTGCAACAAAGGCAATGTCACTTTTCATGTTAATGGTAATGAGCATACGGTACACTTTCCGAGGAAGCAACCTCAAGTTTATAGTATCAACTCTATTGGAAAAATTCCATCGATTATATTTGGAGGTTTTAAATTTCCTCTCCCTACTATCAAGAAGAAATATGATATACTTATTATTGGGGATGTCCATATCCCCGTTGAGGTAACATAGTGTTATTCGAAATTTCTCCGGTTTCATGTTAATCGGAATGGGTTTGTTAACAAGACTTGATCAACCTTGTTAGTGGATTCCTTTTTATGAGCATGAGATGGATGAAACTAGAAGCACAACCTTCTGTACCCTCTTTATATTTTCTGTTACTTAGTAGAAATAAAGTAAAATAGTATTTTCTGTCTGTCTCCCGACTTATCCGTGCAATATAAAAATATCCCGAAAATAAAAGTCCCCAGAATGCCATGCCAATTTAATATGATTTTTTCAGGAATATTTGAGGATTTTTAGTGCAAAAATTACCGCGGGGGGAGCTGCCACCTGGTCACGAGGGTGGAGGGCGCGCTCTACCCCCCTGGGCGCACCCCCTGCCTCATGGGCCCATGGTGGCCCTCCTCCACTTATCCCTGCACCCATCTTCTTCCTCTGTCTCACACAAACCCGAAAAACCAACTCAAGCTCGAGTTCCAGCCCCCGTTGCTGTGATTTTCGATCTCCTTGCTCAAAGCACTTCTCGCAAAACTGCTTGGGGAGATTGTTCCTTGGTATGTGACTCCTCCATTGGTCCAATTAGTTTTTGTTCTAGTGCTTTATTCATTGCAAACTTGTTTTGCATAGGTGACCATGTTCTTGAGCTTGCATGTCAAATTTATATGGTTCCCAGTAGTTCTAATGCTCTATATAGGCTCTAGGCACTTGTGGGAGTTGTTACAATCAATTTTACTGAAGTTGGTTCACTTTTATTTGAAGTTACTAAAAAATTTAGATTGTTTAAGAAAATAATGAAGAGATTTTTGAGGGGCTCGTCGAGCCAAAGCTCGAAGGAAAAACAAAAGGAAGAAGAGCAGAAGCCCAAATTTAATTTGCCTCGCACCGCGGAGGTCCGGCCGTGTGAATGGCCTTCCGATGACTTCTTGAGGGGTGCCGGGATTTATGAGGATTTCTATCTATTAATTGAGAACGCCGGCCTCACCGACTTCCTCTGCGACCAACATCATCAGTATCTCTTACTCACAAATACTTTTGTGCAGAACTTCTACTATTTCCCTAAGAAATCACCTCCAATAGTAGAGTTTCATTTATATGACGTTGTTAGAGAGATGCCACTAGCTGAATTTTGCGAGGTTTGCAAAATACCCTTTGAGGGCACCTTAGATGAACCACGCCGTAATGAAGTAGAAGCTTTTATTAACACTATCACTGTGGGAGAAACCAGGAAGGTTTCTGATGCAAGAATTACTAGCATATATTTTCCTGTTTTACGCTACTTTGCCTTATTTGCTAGTCGTTGCTTGAGTGGTCGCGGGAACTGTGGAAACCTTTGCATTCCTGATATTATCATTTTGTTCCATGGTTTATACCGCAATAACTCTGTTAGTATGGGTGGAATTGTTGCTAGACGGTTAAGTATGAACCGTACTAAGGGCCCCGTCTTTGGAGGCATTTATGCTTCGCGCCTAGCTGAATATTTTGAGATACCTATTAGGCATGAGGAGAAAGAAGAAACAACGCTGCCCCGTGCTTATTTAGATTATAAGAGTATGCTAGCGCATAATTTTCTTGTTAAGAGTCGCGAAGGGGAGCTTAAATATAAATTGTACTTTGATAAACATCACCCTGAGACTATTACTTTGCCTGCTCCCTCTTTGTTTAACTTGTCTATAGGTTCTTACATTGTTCCGTGGGCGGTTGTTCAAGCCTATCGGAATCCTGCACCAGCCCCGGAACCGGAGCCACAAGATGAGAATCCACGAATGTTTGTTTATTCTTGGGATCCTGAGGCGGTTGCCAGCCAGTGGCAATCAGAGTCCTCTGCATCGCAGTACGACCCCAACTACACCTACGGGTATCCGCCGGGCCATCCCTGGCAATAGACCAACTTAGGCCAAAATCCTAAGATTGGGGGAGTACGTATTTACCACCGACATTACATTCATGTTCACACACACTCATTGCTAGATGTCAGTGTTCATACTCTTTCACTGTAATATTCATGCTAGTTTATTTTCTTTTTCCTGCTTCTTCTTGTGTGTTTATTAAACCTTTAGAAAAACAAAAAAAATAGTACTACTTTATTTCTTTGTTGTAGTAATAAAAAAAGGAAAACCCAAAAATATTTCTCGTTCTTCTTTTGCTTGTTGGGAGCTTTCCCATGTAAATAGTTTTTATTTCTTTTCTTTTCTTTGGGGGTCAGTAGGAGAAGACCATGATTAAATTGTTTAAGTGGCTCTTATATGCATGATTGTTTATTTTACTTAGAGCCCATATTACTTGTCTTCTCCTGTCTATTGAATGCTTGCAGATTCCAGCTTAGTCCAATGCACGTGCACTCTTATTATTATTCACATCGTTCGGTCGTGCAAGTGAAAGGCAATAATGATGATATATGATGGACTTATTGGGTTGAGAAAAGCTGGTATGAACTCGACCTCTCTTGTTTTTGTAAATATGATGATTCATCATTCTTGAGTTAGCTATTATGAAGTAAACATATTTGCAATGACATTTAGAGATTATAGTTACTTGTGCCATGCTTGATTAGCTATGAGTTATAATGGTTTACCTTGCGTGCCAACATGTTATTAGAATAATTATGATGTGGTATGATGGGATGGTATCCTCCTTTAAATGAATTGAGTGACTAGACTTGGCACATGTTCACGCATGTAGTTGAATCAAATCAACATAGCATTCATGATATTTATGTTCATGGTAGATTATATCCTACTCATGCTTGTATTTGGTGTAAATTAGTTTTAATGCATGTTTACGACTGTTGTCGCTCTCTCAGTTGGTCGCTTCTCAGTCTTTTGCTAGCCTTCACCTGTACTAAGCGGGAATACTACTTGTGCATCCAAACTCCTTAAACCCCAAAGTTGTTCCATATGAGTCCACTATACCTACCTATATGCGGTATTTACCTGCCGTTCCAAGTAAATTTGTATGTGCCAAACTCTAAACCTTCAAATGAAATTCTGTTTTGTATGCTCGAGCAGCTCATGTTTCAACTAGGGCTGCCCTTATCTTCCATGTTAGGCGGTTATTCTCAAGAGGAGTGGACTCCGCTCCTCATTCACGAGAAAATGGCTGGTCTCCGGGATGCCCAGTCCCATGCTTTATGCAAACTAAATCAAAATAATTGCAAACAAAACTCCCCCTGGGACCCGTTGAATGTTGGAGGCACTCGTTGTTTCGAGCAAGCCATGGATTGATGCCTGTGGAGGAGGGGGGGTATAAACTTTACCATTCTGTTTGGGAACCGCCTATAATTTGTTTAGCATGGAAGATATCGTCATCTCATAGTCGTTGCGTTGACAGTGAAAGTATGCCGCTCAAAATATAATTTATCTCTATTTCAAAATCGAGCTCTGGCACCTCTACAAATCCCTGGTTCCCTCTGCGAAGGGCCTATCTATTTTCTTTTATGTTGAGTCATCACCCTTCTTATTAAAAAGCACCCGCTGGAGAGCACGCTGTCGTTTGCATTCATTATAATTGGTTTATATTGGGTATGACTTGACTGGATCTCTTTTACCATGAATTACAATGTTTAGTCAGTCCTTGATCTTTAAAGGTGCTCTGCATTTATGTTTTGCGGTCTCAGAAAGGGCTAGCGAGATACCATTTTGTTATATCATGTTATGATTATTTTGAGAAAGTGTTGTCATTCGAGTTTTATTATTATGGCTTGGTAGCTGATTATGCTATTGATAAGAGTAATTGTGAGACCTACGTGTCATTGTGAGTATGGTTAGTTCATAATAATTGCTGAGACTTGAATGCTGGCTTTGCATGTTTACAACAAGAGCAAACAGAGTTTGTAAAAGTTTTTCTTTTTTTTCTCTTTCAGTTTATCAACTGAATTGCTTGAGGACAAGCAAGGGTTTAAGCTTGGGGGAGTTGATATGTCTCCGTCGTATCTACTTTTCCAAACACTTTTTCCCTTGTTTTGGACTCTAACTTGTATGATTTGAATGGAACTAACCCGGACTGACGCTGTTTTCAGCAGAATTGCCATGATGTTGTTTTATGTGCAGAAAACAAAAGTTCTTGGAATGACCTGAAACTCCACGGAATATCTTAGAATAAATAATAAAAAATCCTCGCCAAAGATGAAGACCAGGGGGCCCACACCCTGTCCACGATCGTGGGCCCCCTGGATGCCCTCTGATGCTAACTCCAACTCCATATATTGGCTTTCGGGGAGAAAAAAAATCAGAGAGAAGAAATCATCGCGTTTTACGGTACGGAGCCACCGCCAAGCCCTAATCTCTCTCGGGAGGGCTGATCTGGAGTCCGTTCGGGGCTCTGGAGAGGGCAATTCGTCGTCGTCGTCATCATCAACCATCCTCCATCACCAATTTCATGATGCTCACCGCCGTGCGTGAGTAATTCCATCGTAGGCTTGCTGGACGGTGATGGGTTGGATGAGATTTATCATGTAATCGAGTTAGTTTTGTTAGGGTTTGATCCCTAGTATCCATTATGTTCTAAGATTGATGTTGTTATGACTTTGCTATGCTTAATGCTTGTCACTAGGGCCCGAGTGCCATGATTTCAGATCTGAACCTATTATGTTTTCATGAATATATGTGAGTTCTTGATCCTATCTTGCAAGTCTATAGTCACCTATTATGTGTTATGATCCGACAACCCCGAAGTGACAATAATCGGGATACTTCTCGGTGATGACCATAGTTTGAGGAGTTCATGTATTCACTATGTGCTAATGCTTTGTTCCGGTTCTCTATTAAAAGCAGGCCTTAATATCCCTTAGTTTCCAATAGGACCCCGCTTCCACGGGAGGGTAGGACAAAAGATGTCATGCAAGTTCTTTTCCATAAGCACGTATGACTATATTCAGAATACATGCCTACATTACATTAATGAACTGGAGCTAGTTCTGTTTCACCCTATGTTATGAGTGTTACATGATGAACCACATCCGGCATAATTATCCATCATTGATCTGGTGCCTACAGTTTTCCATATACTGGTTCTCGCTTATTTACTTTTCCGTTGTTACTGTTATAATCACTACAAAATACCAAAAACATTACTTTTGTTACCGTTACCACCACTATCATATTACTTTGCTACTAAGCACTTTCCTGCAGATACTAAGTTTCTAGGTGTGGTTGAATTGACAACTCAGCTGCTAATACTTGAGAATATTCTTTGGCTCCCCTTGTGTTGAATCAACAAATTTGGGTTGAATACTCTACCCTCGAAAACTGTTGCGATCCCCTATACTTGTGGGTTATCAGGGGTATGAACCATAGAGAAGTTGCAATACAGTAGGTTTAACACCAATATAAATAAAGAATGAGTTCATTACAGTACCTTATGTGGTGGTTTTATTTCTTGCATTAACAGAGCTTATGGGATTTCCTGTTGAGTTTTTGTGTTGTGAAGTTTTCATGTTTTGGGTAAAGATTTGATGGACTATGGAATAAGGAGTGGCAACAGCCTAAGCTTGGGGATGCCCATGGAAACCCAAGATAATCCAAGGACAACCAAAAGCCTAAGCTTGGGGATGCCCCGGAGGGCATCCCCTCTTTCGTCTTCGTCTATCGGTAACTTTACTTGGAGCTATATTTTTATTCACCACATGATATGTGTTTTTCTTGGAGCGTCTTGTATGATATGAGTCTTTGCTTTTTAGATTACCACAATCATCCTTTCTTTACACACCTTTTGGGGGAAACCCACATGATTTGGAATTTATTAGAATACTCTATGTGCTTCACTTATATCTTTTGAGCTAGATAATTTTGCTCTAGTGCTTCACTTATATCTTTTAGGGCACGACGGTGGTTTAATTTTGTAGAAATTGTTGATTTCTCATGCTTCACTTATATTATTTTGAGAGTCTTTTAGAACAGCATGGTATTTGCTATGGTTATAAAATTGGCCCTAGAATGATGGGCATCCAAGTTGGGTATAATAAAAACTATCATAGGAAGTGAATTGGATGCTATGATCAATTTAATGCTTGATAATTGTTTTGAGATATAGAGGTGGTGATATTAGAGTCATGCTAGTTGGGTAATTGTGAATTTAAGGAATACTTGTGTTGAAGTTGGCATGTCCCGTAGCATGCACGTATGGTAAAAGTTATGTAACAAATTTGTTGCATGGGATGCTTTTTTGATTGCCTTCCTTATGAGTGGAGGTCGGGGCGCGTGATGGTTAACTCCTACCAACCTCCCCCCTAGGAGAATGCGTAGTAGTACTTTGCTTCGAGGGCTAATAAATCTTTTGCAATAAGTATATGAGTTCTTTATGACTAATGTCAGTCCATGGATTATACGCACTCTTACCTTTCCATCATTGCTAGCCTCTTCGGTACCGTGCATTGCCCTTTCTCACCTTGAGAGTTGGTGCAAACTTCGCCGGTGCATCCAAACCCCGTGATACAATATGCTCTATCACACATAAACCTCCTTAAATCTTCCTCAAAACAGCCACCATACCTACCTATCATGGCATTTCCGTAGCCATTCCGAGATATATTGCCATGCAACTTTCATCGTTCCATTTATCATGACACGCATCATCATTGTCATATTGCCTTGCATGATCATGTTGTTGACATCGTATTTGTGGCAAAGCCACCATGCATAATTTTTCATACATGTCACTCTTGGTTCATTGCCCATCCCGGTACACCACCGGAGGCATTCATATAGAGTCATATCTTGTTCTAGTTTTGAGCTGTAAATAAATAGAAGTGTGATGATCATCATTATTAGAGCATTGTCCCTTATAAAAAAAGAAAAAAATAAAGGCCAAAAAAAGGCCAAAGAAAAAAAAGAAAAAAGGAAAAAAGGCAAAAAAAAGGCCCAAAAAAAGGGGACAATGTTACTATCCTTTTCCACACTTGTGCTTCAAAGTAGCACCATGTTCTTCATATAGAGAGTCTCATTTGTTGTCACTTTCATATACTAGTGGGAATTTTTCATTATAGAACTTGGCTTGTATATTCCAATGATGGGCTTACTCAAAATGCCCTAGGTCTTCGTGAGCAAGCAAGTTGGATGCAGACCCACTAGTTTATTTTGTTGAGCTTTCATACATTTATAGCTCTAGTGCATCTGTTGCATTGCAATCCCTACTCCTCATGTTGACATCAATTGATGGGCATCTCCATAGCCTGTTGATTAGCCTCGTCAATGTGAGACTTTCTCCTTTTTTGTCTTCTCCACACAACCTCCATCATCATATTCTATTCCACCCATAGTGCTATATCCATGGCTCACGCTCATGTATTGCATGAAAGTTGAAAAAAGCTCAAGTGCGTTAAAAAGTATGAACCAATTTCTTGGCTGAAACCAGGGTTGTTCTTGATGGGAGTGTTTTGTGTAATGAAAATGAAACATAGCCTAACTATATGATTTTGTAGGGATGAACCTTCTAAAGCCATGTTATTTTGAGAAGACATGATTGCCTTGTTAGTATGCTTGAACTATTAATATTTCTTCTGTCAATATGAAATTTTATTTTGAATCATTTGGATCTAAACATTCATGCCACAATAAAGAAAATTACATTGAGAATTATGCTAGGGAGCATTCCACATCAAAAATTCTGTTTTTATCATTTACCTACTCGAGGACGAGCAGGAATTAAGCTTGGGGATGCTTGATACGTCTCCAATGTATCTATAATTTTTGATTGTTCCATGCTATTATATTACCCGTTTTGGATGTTTATGGGCTTTACTTTACACTTTTATATAACTTTTGGGACTAACCTACTAACCGGAGGCCCAGCCCGAATTGCTGTTTTTTTGCCTAATTCAGTGTTTCGAAGAAAAGGAATATCAAACGGAGTCCAAACGGAATGAAACCTTCGGGAGCGATCTTTTCCGAACAAACGCGATCCAGGAGACTTCGAGTGGACGTCAAGCAGCAAACGAGGCGGCCACGAGGGTGCCCAGCGCACCCTAGGGCGGTGGGCGCGCCCCCCACCCTCGTGGGCCCCTCGTGGCTCAACCGACCTACCTCCTTCGCCTATATATACTCCCGTACCCTGAAAACATCCAGGAGCAACCCGAAAAACTATTTCCACCGCTGCAACCTTCTGTATCCACGAGATCCCATCTTGGAGCCTTCATCGGTGGTCCATCGGAGGGGGAATCGACCACGAAGGGCCTCTACATCATCTCCAAGGCCTCTCCGATGAGTTGTGAGTAGTTTACCATAGAGCTTCGTGTCCATAGTAATTAGCTAGATGGCTTCTTCTCTCTCTTTGAATCTCAATACAAAGTTCTCCTCGATCTTCTTGGAGATCTATTCGATGTAACTCTTTTTGGGTGTGTTTGTCGAGATCCGATGAATTGTGGGTTTATGATCAAGTTTATCTATGAGAAATAATTGAATCTTCTCTGAATTCTTTTATGTGTGATTGGTTATCTTTGCAAGCCTCTTCGAATTATCAGTTTGGTTTGGCCAACTAGATTGATCTTTCTTGCAATGGGAGAAGTGCTTAGCTTTGGGTTCAATCTTGCGGTGTCCTTTCCCAGTGACGACAGGGGCAGCAAGGCACGTATTGTACTGTTGCCATCGAGGATAAAAAGATAGGGTTTATATCATATTGCTTGAGTTTATCGCTCTACATCATGTCATCTTTCTTAATGTGTTACTCTGTTCTTCATGAACTTAATACTCTAGATGCAGGCAGGAGTCGGTCGATGTGTGGAGTATAGTAGATGTAGAATCGTTTCAATCTACTTGTTGCGAACGCGATGCCTATATACATGTAACACCCACGATGCGGCTATATCTCCCACGTGTCGAAGCACGACTTAGAGGCATAACTGCATTATGGTTTTGTCGCAATAAGGGTCATCTTCACACAATCCCATGTAATGAACAAGAATGGGATAAAGAGTTGGCTTACAATCGCCACTTCACACTATGAACATATAATAAATCATACATCATTTAGAGTGCACACATATAGTCCGACTACGGACGAAGCCAAAAGAAAAGAATATAACCCAACTGCTAGATCCCCGATCGTCCCAACTGGGCTTCACTACTGATCAACATGAAACGAAACATAGCAACGACCAAGGTCTTCGTTGAGCTCCCATCTGAGCTCGATTGCATCATCTGCACTGGTATCATTGGCACCTGCAACTGTTGTGATAGTATCTGGTGAGTCACGAGGACTCAGCAATCTCAAAACCCGCGAGATCAAGACTATTTCAGCTTATGGTAAAGGAAGGGGTAAAGTGGTGAGGTTGCAGCAACGACTAAGCATATATGATGGCTGACATACGCAAATAAGAGCGAGAAGAGAGCAAACGGAACGGTCGTGAACTAGCAATGATCAAGAAGTGATCCTGAACTCCTACTTACGTCAAACATAACCCAAAACTGTGTTCACTTCCTGGACTCCGCCGAAAAGAGACAATCACGGCTACACACGCAGTTGATGCGTTTTAAATCAGATTTGGTGTCAAGTTATCTACAACCGGACATGAACAAATTCCCATCTGCCACATAACCGTGGGCATGGCTTTCGAAAGATTATATACCCTGCAGGGGTGTCCCAACTTAGACCATCACAAGCTCTCACGGTCAACGAAGGATATACCTTCTCCCGGGAAGACCCGATCAGCCTCAGAATCCCGGTTCGCAAGACATTTCGACAATGGTAAAACAAGACCAGCAAAGCCGCCCGGATGTGCCGACAAATCCTGATAGGAGCTGCACATATCTCGTTCTCAGGGCACACCGGATTGTCCAAACTTCCGGTAGGCCAGCCCAGAGTTGCCCCTGGTGGCCACTGGCGGTTGACAGGTTGGACCAACACTCACAACGAGCACTGGCCCGGGGGGGGGGGGTAAAATAAAGATGACCCTTGAGTCTGCAGAACCCAAGGGAAAAAGGCTTAGGTAGGCAAATGGTAAAACCAAGGTTGGGCCTTGCTGGAGGATTTTTATTCAAAGCGAACTGTCAAGGGGGTCCCATAAATTACCCAACCGTGTAAGGAACGCAAAATCCGGGAACATAACACCGGTATGACGGAAACTAGGGAGGCAAGAGTGGAACAAAACACCAGGCATAAGGCCGAGTCTTCCACCCTTTACTAAGTATATAGATGCATTAATTAAATAAGAGATATTGTGATATCCCAACATAATCCTGTCCACCATGGAGCAATCTTCAACTTCACCTACAACTAACAACGCTATAAGATGGGCTGAGCAAAAGCGGTAACATAGCCAAACAATGGTTTTCTAGGAAGGGTGAAAAGGTTAGAGGCTGACATGGCAATATGGGAGGCATGGTAAACAAGTGATAGGTAGCGCAGCATAGCGATAGAACGGAGCAACTGGCAAGCAAAGATAGAAGTGATATCGAGGGTAATGGTCATCTTGCCTGAAATCCTGATAGGAAGAAGAACGAGTCCATGAAGAAGACAAATGGACGTAGTCGAACGCATCCTCACAACTCCGTAACGAAACCGAAGCTAACGAGAGAAGCAAACCGGAAAGAAGCAAACAACATGGTAAACACACAAGCATAATCATGGCATGATGCACAATCAAGTATGATGCATGTCCGGTTTAAAGAGGCATGGCATGGTAAAGTGCAACAAACAATACTACAAGTTAAGTGGAGTTTAATATGCAACGAGTTGCATATTGACGGAACACCACATCAATTATTTAGTTCTCTCTCGGTTATGTACCCAACAATATTAAATGTTATTAAACATGGCAAAAGGGGTGAAGCATAATAAAACTACCTATCTAGGCAATTTTAAATGAGGCCGGAAACAACAAACAACAATTCCGGAAAGTCCCCATGTCATTTAGTAGTTTAATGCAACAACAATTTTAAGCATTTAAATGTTGTTAACATGATGCGGATGACATATACAAGTTATATCCAATTTTTATGAAAAAGTTGACATAAGCATGTTATGAAGCATTTGGTCACCATGGCGGAACGAAAAGGGTGCCACGGCAACGAATCCGAAAATGATGCCACGGCAACATTCAGGTCCCGGTAACTCGATTGAGATACCGATGCAAGAGAGAAGTGTACGGATGAGCACAACATGCAAGATGGTGGGGTGATCCCGGATTCCGGGTGTCCCACATAACGGTGGCATGGCTTACGACGAACGTGCAAGGAACAATTCGGACACGGTCCAAACATAGGGTGCATCTCATACAACACACACATTCGATCATGGTCGGTCATCTCAGTGGTTATACCTTCGAAGCGTGCATTTCGGGGCGGTTTGGGTTTGATGCAGTGTAGGGGAAGTAGACGTTCTCGTAGCGGTCGTAGAGGAAGTAGTTGTACACGTTTGTCTCGGAGAGGTACTTGACGAATCCAACATCTTCGGGGCGACGGTAGTGGTTCATGGACGTCGTGGGAAGTAGTGGAAGTAGTTGTACACAGCGACGGTAGTTGTACACGTTTCGTAGATGAAGTAGTTGTTCATGATCCGTAGATGTTCGGGGTCACCACAAGGATCTTGAGTCCACGGGGTCTTCGCGGGTCGTCGTGTAGCCGTACACGTTTTCGTAGATGACCGGGGTCGTCGGTAGAGGTACTTGACGCATCATGTAGTCGAACTGGGCGCATCCGAAGGGGTACTTGACGAAATCTACCTCGAATGTAGTCATACACGTGTAGTCGGACTTCACAAAAATGCACACCGGCTGCAGTCGTGGTACTGGGTGAATCCCGGAGACGGTACTTGACGATCCAGGTGACAACAGGCACACGTCCACGGTAGTTTTCAGACTTGGTTTTCCCATGCATGACTCCACGGGTCCTGGGGTAACTCGGCGATGGCCAGCAGGAATAGTGATGGGGTCGCAGCACCATGGGGACCGAGAGGAGCTCGGCTCCGCTCGGGCGTTGCAGGTTGATGGTGGAGGAGACGCGTGGGCGAGGTGGCTCCTGGTCACCGTAGAGGAAGCAGAGGACGGCGCGGGTCCGATGGCGACGGAGAATGGCAAGAGCGCGGCGCAGGAACATGGCAGCAGCTTGGCCAGGGGAACGACGGAGGCAGCGGTGGTCGCTGGAGAGGGGCTTGGCGCGACGGATCGGGAGGAGCGGGGCTCTGCTCCTGAGCGGCGGCGCTGTGTGGGATCGAGGGAGATGAGCGGATCGAGAGATGGGGATCGATCGGCCTAGGGTTAGAGGCGGCGGGCACGGGAACGAGGGGATGGACCGAGGGAGAGATGGATCGAGCGAGGGGGTCGGTCTAGGGTTAGAGGCGCAGCAGCTGGGCCTGTGGAACGGGCCTTAGAGGCTGGTTGGGTCGGCCCAGGTGGAGAAAGAAGTGGCCAGAGGCCTGGCTGGGCTGGCTCTCTCTCACTAATGAATAATAAAACAGAATAGAGAAAAGAAAGAAAAGAAAGAGAGGTTAGGGGAAAGATTTGCGCATGGGGATAATTTTCCCGGACTCGCAAAAATATGCTCGTTCCAAGAAAATAGAAAGAGGCATGATTGAAAGATGTAAATTCAAACTCATTTGAATTTAATTCAAATGGGTTTGAACTTGGACTTGATAAAAGGAAGGTCCAAAAATGTTCGGATTTTTGGTGGAGCTCCGGAAAATGATGAAAGAAATTTAGGGCAAAGTTTGGAGACCAAACTTGAAGCATAAAAAGGAACGAAATTATTTTGCAAGTGTGTTTATGGGTGATTCCAAAACAATGGAATATTTTATAATATCTCCCTAAATATCGGGAGGGTATGTTATAAAGAGAAGTCACCATGTGAATCCCTCGAGTTAAATAGATCAACGATCTATGCAATTTATTTAGCTAAGTTTAAAAAAATTAAATGACATGATGGCATGATGCAATGCACATGATGCAACAAACAAAACAAATCACACAACGAAACTCGAAGTAGCTGGAAGTCTTCTGGAGCGTTGGTATCGGGGCGTTACAACACTCCACCACTACAAGAGGATCTCGTTCCGAGATCTAGCATGGCACCGGAGAGAAACGGAAGAGGAAGAGAAGAGGTAAAACTAAGTTGCTTCTTCAACAAATGGGTGAAACCAAATAACCTTGAGAAGTTGAAAAGTTGAAAGAGAGAACACAACGGAGATGAACGAGATTGCAAACAATCCCTTAGAAAAGGGGAACAAGGAACATTACAAGAACTTGAAGGATGCAAAGACATGAATCAAGTGTACAATGGACAGGAAGGAATTGGAACCACTCTGGTTGAAACGAGATAAGAATGATATAATTTTGGCAGCACTCCGACTGTAAATGGAAGGAATTGAACATGAACTTGAGAATATGGGATGATACTTGATGAAATCAATAACACACTGCCTCCGGAACGAAAGAATAGAAGCTAGATTGTTGGGAAGAAAAGAACGGAGAAGAAAAATTCCAACTTCTACCACAAATGAGCTTGGAAAGCATCCTTGCAAAGAAGAATTGAACGGAGTTGTTGGAAAACCAACAACGAAACGAATAATCTTGTAGTGGACTTATGGAAAACATCTCAAAATTATGAGGTGACAACCAGCCACTAACTGAAACAATTGCTTGCTTGAGATCAACGAACACATGAAAACTGCTTTTGCCGAGAGGATAGGAGAAAACTTGGATCATTGATAAGCACCACAATAGCAAAATTCCTTAGGGAAGGCTTTAGGTGAAATATGACACAAGATAACTCCAACAAAGAGATTGATGGATTTAAAATACCTCAATCTTGACAACTTGAATCACCAAGGGAAATTGTCAAGAGTGACATAACACCATCTCAAAAGATAAGGTAGGAGAATCACACTTTGAAATGCAAGAAGAAGAATGCTTGAACTCCTCTGAAAAGAATCTTGATGAACACTTCGAGAAGGGATTAAATCCTTGATGAACCATCATGTAGAGCCTCCATGGAGAACTCCGGTAATAAAAGAATGATAAAAAGAAAGGGAAGTTGAAAACACAAGGTGAATCCTTGCAATGATTTAGATGGAGCTTCGCGATGATATAACCGAGAAAACTTGGAACTCCGGAAAAGAAAAGATGAAGCACTAGAGCCGAGAATTACTTCATCATGAACAATCTCCGGAAGAAAAGAATTGAATCACCTCAAGGAAATAAGAATAAGATTTATTGTATGTTTATCCATCATCAAATTAAATTGATGGCAAGCAATGGATTAGGCATACTACTTATTCCCGTAAAAAGGATTAAGAGAGATATAGTGTAAACTTCAGAAGGTATTGATGGAACTACCGATGGGATTTGGAAACAACGAATATTTGATATGATAACGAAGGAAGTGAAATCTTGAACGAACCACCGTAAGAATTGAAAATGAAAGTAGCAAAGGCACAATTCACAGGGAATAATTGGAAAATAAATGAAGATACTTGAGGGGATTTGGATACATGAGAACAAAGAGATAATGAACTTTCTAGAGTAAACTTGAATGATGCACCGGTAAGATATGGAGAACTGAAAGCTGGAATGAATAATTCTGAGAAGATGGGCTCCGGAGAATCAAACTGAAGAGACTCCTAAATTTCTCTGGATGGGTGAAAAGAATTCTCACAATCGAAAGCAATTATGAGAGGATGGCATCACGCTAGAACCATGAATCTTCAAGAGAACGGACAAGATTTAAAAGAACCTCTTCTTCGGTCTTCACATGCTGAGAATGATGACGAGAACCACCATGAATTGTTGAGACACTCCATAATAAAGAATAGAAAGGTTGAATCAACGATGAAAGAATTTGGAAGATCTTGGACAAAGGCATATGACTGATGAAATTCATTCTTACATCAAACTTGGAAATGAATTTGAGAATAACTCCGGGAAATTAGAAGAGTCAGGTAAGATCCTGGGAAAAGACCTGTGGGTTAGGGCCCACTCAAAAGAAAACACCGTTGGAAGGGATTACTTGAAAGAGAGATTGCACCGAATTAAATGACTTGAATGAGATAATAATCTCCAAATAGTTTGAACGGATCTTGATAATGGAGACACAAATCTTCTGAGATATCTTGAGCACTCCAGGACAAATGAATAGCGAGAAGTGAATGATTAAGAGGTGCATCGGCATGAGAAAACATTTGAAACGAGGAAAAGAATATGATCAACACTGAAAGCTTGAGTTAAATCCACCGGAGAAGAAAAGAGACGAAGAATAATGAACTTGAAGCTCCGTTAGTATCTTCTCGAGAGATCACCGGATAAGAACATTGACGGAAAAGAATGGAGAGACTTCCCATCAATAAAATGGATACCCGATTAAGAAATCTAAGTCCTTGAAGTTAAGGGTGGGAGGGTGGGAAAACAAAGACAACTTTGGACGGATGAAACAAACACCGTTGAGAAAACTTAGAACTGATCTTGCGGATGGGGAGAATGATGGGATCATCTCGAAGAGAAGCTCACCAGTTGGAAAAGAACTAACATGACGATCTCGATGATCAAGAAGGATTAGTATTCCCATAGAAATATGAGAATACCATTTAGGGAAGGTATGGATCCAACATTTGACTTCGAAGCAACTCGATTACCACAACTCAAAACAAAACAAAAGATTTGGCTTGCAGAATAAGCCGGAACAAACATATGATAGAGATTTCGTCCGAAGTTTTCGTGGTGGGGCCCACACGGGCTCGATTGTACAGCACCATCATGTACAAGGCAGTGCACATGACATACGAAGTGTCCCCGAACCAGCATAGCCAAGGGTTCTTTAAGACACAACGAGACCACTGTAAAAACGACCGTGGAAAGGCTGACCACTAGACGTCAAACCCCAATCTCATATCATGCATCTGTCGAAAAGATATTCTAGGAGCTACTTTAATTCCCACCTATAAAACTCCCGAAACTTTCTGGTTATGCAATCTGGTGTTGGGGATACAGGGGAAGCAATATATGTCTCACCCAAAACTAACAATTGCTACATCCAAGCTGTATCCATCCGTCAACACATAACCAAGAAAACTTCGGAAATCGTGTACCTCAACCTTCGAAAAGCATCCGTTATACGAGTTATGGCAATACTCCCGAACTCCCGCCCCAGTACTGGGTGGCGTCGAGGTTATCTCACCAACAACTGCATAAAAGAGATTTTCGATGTCGGCAAAACTCAGGTATTCCAGAACTGCAACGATAAAATTATGACGACAACACCTCGGAGCTCAACTCCCCGGGTCAATGCCACATAATAGAAAGGAGGCACCAAGAACAATGTTCTCGTCACAAAACCATCGGAACGATTCCAAGATACCCGCGTGATCCTAAAAAAATTAGTGAAATTTGAGGAGAGGGAAGTCAAAACATCTACGTCAGGAGACCTCACCAGAGCAACGAAGGGACTAGGGAGTAAAAAGAATCCTACTCTCCGATATATATAATCCTAAGACTCAAAACATTTTTTTGATCTAGACTCAACAACGCCAGCAATCAATCAAGCAGGGGGCTCCTAAGTCGGGGATGGCTCTGATTACCAACTTGTAACACCCACGATGCGGCTATATCTCCCACATGTCGAAGCACGACTTAGAGGCATAACCGCATTGTGGTTTTGTCGCAAGAAGGGTCATCTTCACACAATCCCATGTAATGAACAAGAATGGGATAAAGAGTTGGCTTACAATTGCCACTTCACACAATGAACATATAATAAATCATACATCATTCATAGTGCACACATATAGTCCGACTATGGACGAAGCCAAAAGAAAAGAAGATAACCCAACTGCTAGATCCCGGATCGTCCCAACTGGGCTCCACTACTGATCAACATGAAATGGAACATAGCAACGACCAAGGTCTTCGTTGAGCTCCCATCTGAGCTCGGTTGCATCATCTGCACTGGTATCATCGGCACCTGCAACTGTTGTGACAGTATCTGGTGAGTCACGAGGACTCAGCAATCTCAAAACCCGCGAGATCAAGACTATTTCAGCTTATGGGAAAGGAAGGGGTAAAGTGGTGAGGTTGCAGCAGCGACTAAGCATATATGATGGCTGACATACGCAAATAAGAGCGAGAAGAGAGCAAAAGGAACGGTCGTGAACTAGCAATGATCAAGAAGTGATCTTGAACTCCCACTTATGTCAAACATAACCCAAAACCGTGTTCACTTCCCGGACTCCGCCGAAAAGATACCATCACGGCTACACACGTGGTTGATGCGTTTTAAATCAGATCTGGTGTCAAGTTATCTACAACCGGACATTAACAAATTCCCATCTACCGCATAACCGCGGGCACGGCTTTTGAAAGATTATATACCCTGCAGGAGTGTCCCAACTTAGCCCATCACAAGCTCTCACGGTCAACGAAGGATATACCTTCTCCCGGGAAGACCCGATCAGCCTCGGATTACTGGTTTGCAAGACATTTCGACAATGGTAAAACAAGACCAGCAATGCCGCCCGGATGTGCCGACAAATCCCGATAGGAGCTGCACATATCTCGTTCTCAGGGCACACCGGATTGTCCAAACTTGCGGTAGGCCAGCCCAAAGTTGCCCCTGGTGGCCACCGACGGTTGACAGGTTGGACCAACACTCACAACGAGCACTGGCCCGAGGGGGTAAAATAAAGATGACCCTTGAGTCTGCAGAACCCAAGGGAAAAAGGCTTAGGTAGGCAAATGGTAAAACCAAGGTTGGGTCTTGCTGGAGGAGTTTTATTCAAAGTGAACTGTCAAGGGGGTCCCATAAATCACCCAACCGCGTAAGGAATGCAAAATCCGGGAACATAACACCGGTATGACGGAAACTAGGGCGGCAAGAGTGGAACAAAACACCAGGCATAAGGCCGAGTCTTCCACCCTTTACCAAGTATATAGATGCATTAATTAAATAAGAGATATTGTGATATCCCAACATAATCCTGTCCACCATGGAGCAATCTTCAACTTCACCTGCAACTAACAACGCTATAAGATGGGCTGAGCAAAAGCGGTAACATATCCAAACAATGGTTTGCTAGGAAGGGTGAAAAGGTTAGAGGCTGACATGGCAATATGGGAGGCATGGTAAACATGTGATAGGTAGCGCAGCATAGCGATAGAACGGAGCAACTGGCAAGCAAAGATAGAAGTGATATCGAGGGTAATGGTCATCTTGCCTGAAATCCCGATAGGAAGAAGAACGAGTCCATGAAGAAGACAAATGGACGTAGTCGAACGCATCCTCACAACTCCATAACGAAACCGAAGCTAACGAGAGAAGCAAACCGGAAAGAAGAAAACAACATGGTAAACACACATTCATAATCATGGCATGATGCACAATCAAGTATGATGCATGTCCGGTTTATAGAGGCATGGCATGGCAAAGTGCAACAAACAATACTACAAGTTAAGTGGAGCTCAATATGCAACGAGTTGCATATTGACGGAACACCACATCAATTATTTAGTTCTCTCTCGGTTATGTACCCAACAATATTAAATGTTATTAAACATGGCAAAAGGGGTGAAGCATAATAAAACTACCTAGGTAGGCAATTTTAAATGAGGACGGAAACAACAAACAGTAATTCCGGAAAGTCCCCATGTCATTTAGTAGTTTAATGCAACAACAATTTTAAGCATTTAAATGTTGTTAACATGATGCAGATGACATATACAAATTATATGCAATTTTTATGAAAAAGTTGACATAAGCATGTTATGAAGCATTTGGTCACCATGGCGGAACGAAAAGGGTGCCACGGCAACGAATCCGAAAATGATGCCACGGTAGCATTCGGGTCCCGGTAACTCAATTGAGATACCGATGCAAGAGAGAAGTGTACGGATGAGCGCAACATGCAAGATGGTGGGGTGATCCCGGATTCTGGGTGTCCCACATAACGGTGGCATGGCTTACGGCGAACGTGCAAGGAACAATTCGGA
Organism: Triticum aestivum; assembly: GCF_018294505.1. Lineage (NCBI taxonomy): Eukaryota > Viridiplantae > Streptophyta > Magnoliopsida > Poales > Poaceae > Triticum > Triticum aestivum. The sequence goes on along the minus strand of NC_057798.1, from coordinate 191,917,947 downwards.
CATGGTCCAAACATAGGGTGCATCTCATACAACAAACACATTCGATCATGGTCGGTCATCTCGGTGGTTATAGCTTCGAAGCGTGCATTTCGGGGCGGTTCGGGTTCGATGCAGTGTAGGGGAAGTAGACGTTCTCGTAGCGGTCGTAGAGGAAGTAGTTGTACACGTTTGTCTCAGAGAGGTACTTGACGAATCCAACATCTTCGGGGCGACGGTAGTGGTTCACGGACGTCGTGGGAAGTAGTGGAAGTAGTTGTACACGGGGACGGTAGTTGTACATGTTTCGTAGATGAAGTAGTTGTTCATGATCCATAGATGTTCGAGGTCACCACAAGGATCTTGAGTCCACGGGGTCTTCGCGGGTCGTCGTGTAGCCGTACATGTTTTCATAGATGGCCGGGGTCGTCGGTAGAGGTACTTGACGCATCATGTAGTCGAACTTGGCGCATCCGAAGGGGTACTTGACGAAATCCACCTCGGATGTAGTCGTACACGTGTAGTCGGACTTGACAAAAATGCACACCGGCTGCAGTCGTGGTACTTGGTGAATCCCAGAGACGGTACTTTACGATCCAGGTGACAACAGGCAGACGTCCACGGTAGTCTTTAGACTTGGTTTCCCGTGCATGACTCCACGGGTCCTGGGGTAACTCGGCGATGGCCAGCAGGAATAGTGATGGGGTCGCAGCACCATGGGGACCGGGAGGAGCTCGGCTCCGCTCGGGCGTTGCAGGTTGATGGTGGAGGAGACGCGCGGGCGAGGTGTCTCCTGGTCACCATAGAGGAAGCAGAGGACGGCGCGGGTCCGGCGACGACGGAGAACGGCAAGAGGGCGGCGCAGGAACATGGCAGGAGCTTGGCCAGGGGAACGACGGAGGCAGCGGCGGTCGCTGGAGAGGGGCTTGGCGCGGCGGATCGGGAGGAGCGGGGCTCTGCTCCTGAGCGGCGGCGCTATGTGAGATTGAGGGAGATGATCGGATCGAGAGATGGGGATCGATCGGCCTAGGGTTAGAGGCGGCGGGCACGGGAACGAGGGGTTGGGCCGAGGGAGAGATGGATCGAGCGAGGGGGTCGGGCTAGGGTTAGAGGCGCAGCAGCTGGGCCTGTCGAACGGGCCTTAGAGGCTGGTTGGGTCGGCCCAGGTGGAGAAAGAAGTGGCCAGTGGCCTGGCTGGGCTGGCTCTCTCTCACTAATGAATATTAAAACAAAATAGAGAAAAGAAAGAAAAGAAAGAGAGGTTAGGGGAAAGATTTGCGCATGGGGATAATTTTCCCGGACTCGCAAAAATATGCTCATTCCAAGAAAATAGAAAGAGGCATGATTGAAAGATGTAAATTCAAACTCATTTGAATTTAATTCAAATGGGTTTGAACTAGGACTTGATAAAAGGAAGGTCCAAAAATGTTCGGATTTTTGGTGGAGCTCCGGAGAATGATGAAAGAAATTTAGGGCAAAGTTTGGAGACCAAACTTGAAGCAGAAAAAGGAACGAAATTATTTTGCAAGTGTGTTTATGGGTGATTCCAAAACAATGGAATATTTTATAATATCTCCCTAAATATCGGGAGGGTATGTTATAAAGAGAAGTCACCATGTGAATCCCTCGAGTTAAATAGATCAACGATCTATGCAATTTATTTAGCTAAGTTTAAAAAAAATTAAATGACATGATGGCATGATGCAATGCACATGATGCAACAAACAAAACAAATCACACAACAAAACTCGAAGTAGCTGGAAGTCTTCTGGAGCGTCGGTCTCGGGGCGTTACAATACATGATCATGCCTAGATATTCTCATAACTATTCACTTTTCTATCAATTGCTCGACAATAATTTGTTCACCCAGCGTAATACTTATGCTATCTTGAGAGAAGCCACTAGTGAAACATATGGCCCCCGGGTCTATCTTTTATCATATAAGTTTCTGATCTACTTTTATTTGGATCTTTTACTTTCCAATCTATATCATAAAAATACCAAAAATATTTATCTTATCTTATTATCTCTATCAAATCTCACTTTCGCAAGTTGCCGTGAAGGGATTGACAACCCCTTTATCGCGTTGGTTGCAAGGTTCTTGTTTGTTTGTGTAGGTGCGTGGGACTTTTGAGGAGCCACCTACTGGATTGATACCTTGGTTCTCAAAGACTGAGGGAAATACTTATGCTACTTTGTTTCATCACCCTTTCCTCTTCAAGGGAAAACCAACGCAGTGCTCAAGAGGTAGAACTTGTCCAACACCCCAACCTGTTGGTATTGGGATTCCTCGGCTAACCAAATAATCAGCGTAGTTGCATTCCCCCACATCAGCAACTTCCCAGAAATACAAATCACACAAATCTTCCCTTTTCTGCACGAACCAAATTGGAAGATCATCAACCAAACTATTAAAAAAATTAGCAACTGAAAGCAGCAGAACAACACTTAAAGATATTAGTACCCCATGATTCGGGCATTTGTAGAAGACTCGGCTAGGGTTGAGGATTGCGTTTTGAGACACAACGGATGACTCTGTGTGATTTGCAGCAGTGGCACCACACCAACTACAGCGGGTTGCAACGAGCAACCGGCTGCGGTGCGTGTGCCGGCGGGGGTGTGATGAGACCCATACATGATGGTACGGGTGGCGACTTGGCGCATATCTGGTTGTTGCATGCTGAAGAGCAGGTGGACGAGCAGCCAGCAGACATGGTTGTTGCGGCCAGTGCTTCTGATGCTAGGCAGGGTAAGTAGAGAAGAGGAGAAGCGAATGTTGGATATGTCCATTTCATTACTTGTAGAGTAGCATAGCACCATATATAGTCATAGTCTAGGTTTGGATTTGAACCAGCTACAGGAGCATGTCTCTCTTTTTTCTAAAACTCAGCAACATCTCTTTACTGGTACACTAGCTTGTTCTGTACGCCTTGTCAAGTCTTTGATTTTCTTTAATTTTTTTATGAGGAAGGAAGGAGGACAAAATTGAGAGTTCCTGGGACTCGAACCCAAGACCTCTCGGTTGAAAACCAAGGGTGCTAGTCACTTATGTGGCGAACGTTCCCTGGGAGGAGGACGGCAGCTGAACGCATTTTCCTTGCAGTTTTAGGTGTGACACAAGATCAACCGGTCACAGTTTCGGGAATGTTATCAGGCGAATGAGCCCAGTTTTTCTTTTCTTCCTATATATAAAAAGGTATGCTACTTGGTGTTGGCTTAGTCAACAAACGATTGTGCCAACCATGACAGTTGGATTGACATTCAACGTCTGTCATGTTTCTTCACTCTCTTCTTCCTCGAGCCGCCAAAGCCAGCGCCGGTGGGACCGCCTGCTCCCGCCTCCCACGGCTGGTTGTGCTGCCGCGCACGCATCGTGGACACATCATGGCCACATTCCCGGCTCCTATTCATTCCTGTCCGAGGCCTCACCATCGTCCTTTGCCTTGGTTCGCTCACCATAGCACCGCCCTCCGGTGTTGTCAACATGGTCAACAACCGAGAGGAATAAGGAGATGATTGTACATGGTGAGGATGACAGTAAGGACCCGTCAGCGTGCGCAGTAATTTTGGTTTTTCGGGACGGAGAAGGGTATCAACTGGGTTGTGCGGGAGCTGTGGCCCGTCTAGCCCAAGCTTTTATTTCATATGTTTAGCACATGACAAGCCTAGTTTGTTTTTTTCCTTTCTGAAAATGGCTAGCCAACTATTTTGTTTTTTGCAGAATAACCAACGTAGGCCTACTTGCTTTTCTATGCCTGCTGGGTCGGAAATCTTTCAAGACGAGGGATGCATTTTGCCTAGAAAATGGGCTATAAGTAATAAGAAATGGGCTATAAGTAATAAGAAATGGGCTATAAGTAATAATAAATGGGCTGTAAAATTGAAAAAATACAACAAACAGACAATTAGTTCCAAAATATTTTTTCTTTCGGATTTTGATATTTTATATTTCTGTTTTTTGTGCGGGCAAAATTTCATTGAATTTAAATTAAGGTATATTTAATTTTAAAATTAATTTGAATATGGCTAGAAATTTTGGGTTGTATGCTGTTTGGGACAAATTTGGAGGCTGACTTGTGGGTCTACTAGGTTGACGTGTACGAAAGGCTTTGTCAACTTAGTCCACAAATGATTCTAGCAGAAGTGACCGTTGGATGTTAATCCAATGGTCGTGCTGCTTCTTCAATATCTGATCTTCTTGCTCCAGCCGCCCAAACCAGCGCCGGTGTGACTGCCTGCTCCCGCCTCCCATGGCCGGCCGTGCTGCCACACATGCCGCACCGCCCCACCCTACTCCATTGCTGGCCAGGCCATTCCTCTACTCACCCACACCTCCTGTTATTTTCCGGTGATGGCAGCCGGACTAGTAAACCCTCATAGTCCCCACCGCATGGGCAACCACTGCCGACTCTTCCCCAGCTCCCTGTCGTTCCCTTCCTAGGCCTCACCGTCATCCATCGCCATGGTGCTCTCGGCGCGGCCTGGTCAACATGGTCAACAAACGATATCCATCGGACATGGACTGTACGTGGAGAGGCTCACAGCTGGGTCCATGGCCGCACACAAGGAAATGCCTCCTTATTACGCGCAAAATAATGATTCCTCCACCTGACATCTAAGACCCACCGGAAGGGCCTCTGTATTTCATGAAAAAACATGCCCCTGCTGATAGGACGGACCCACCAGCTATATCTTCGCAAGCAAGGAAGTGCCTCCTTATTACACACAAAAAAATGAATACTCCCCCTGCTAGCTCGAACCCAGCATAGTGGGAGGCTGACTTCTGGGCCTACTAAGTTGACCGGGACGGAGGGCTTTGTCAACTTAGACAATATGAACAATTCTAGCTCCAGTTACCGTACGATGTTCATCCAACGGCCGTAGTGCTTCTTCAACCTCTGGTCTTCTTGCTCCAACCGCCTAAACCAGCGCCGGTCGTGATGCCTGCTCCTGCCTCCCGTGGTCGGCTGTGATGCCGCGGAAGCCTCACCGCCCCCTACTACTCCCACCGCTGGCCAGGCCATCCCTCTACTCACCCACACCCCCTGTTATTCTGCGTTGACGGCAACCTCACACCGCAGCCGAACCAGTGAACCCTCGTACCCCTCTCCGCATGGGCAACCACTGTCGCGTCTTTCTTGGCTCCGCGTTGTCCCGTTCCTAGGCCTCACCGTCATCCATTGCCTTGGTGCTCTCGGTGTGGCGTGGTCAATGTGGTTAACGACCGACTTCCATCGGAAGAGTACTGTACGTGGAGAGGCTGACAGCTGATACGTCTCCAACGTATCTATAATTTTTTATTACTCCATGCTACTTTGTCTACTATTTTGGACTATATTGGGCTTTATTTTCCACTTATATATTATTTTGGGACTAACCTATTAACCGGAGGCCCAGCCCAGAATTGCTGTTTTTTGCCTATTTTAGTATTTCGAAGAAACAAAATATCAAACGGAGTCCAAATGGAATAAAACCTTCGGGAACGTGATTTTCTCACCGAACGTGATCCAAGAGACTTGGACCCTGCTCCAAGGAACAGCCGTGGAGGTCACGAGGGTGGAGGGCGCCCCCTAGGCGCGCCTCCTACCTCGTGGGCCCCTTGGAGCTCCACCGACGTACTCCTTCCTCCTATATATACCTACGTATCCCCGAACGATCAGAACAGGAGCCAAAACCTAATTCCACCGCCGCAACATTCTGTATCCACGAGATCCCATCTTGGGATCTGTTCCGGAGCTCCGCCGGAGGGGGCATCCACCACGGAGGGCTTCTACATCATCACCATAGCCCCTCCAATGAAGTGTGAGTAGTTTACTTCAGATCTTCGGGTCCATAGCTAGTAGCTAGATGGCTTCTTCTCTCTTTTTGGATCTCAATACAATGTTCTCCCCCTCTCTCGTGGAGATCTATTCGATGTAATCTTCTTTTTGCGGTGTGTTTGTTGAGACCGATGAATTGTGGGTTTATGATCCAGTATTATCTATTGAAAATATCTGATTCTTCTCTGAATTCTTTTATGTATAATTGAGTTATCTTTGCAAGTCTCTTCGAATTATCTTTTTGGTTTGGCCAACTAGATTGGTAGTTCTTGCAATGGGAGAAGTGCTTAACTTTGGGTTCAATCTTGCAGTGTCCTTACTCAGTGACAGAAAGAGTTGCAAGGCACGTATTGTATTGTTGCCATCGAGGATAACAAGATGGGGTTTTTATCATATTGCATGAATTTATCCCTCTACATCATGTCATCTTGCTTACGGCGTGACTCTGTTTTACTTAATACTGTAGATGCATGCTGGATAGCGATTGATGAGTGGAGTAATAGTAGTAGATGCAGAATCGTTTCGATCTACTTGTTTTGGACGTGATGCCTATATACATGATCATCGCCTAGATATACTCATAACTATGCTCAATTTTGTCAATTGCTCAACAGTAATTTATTCACCCATCATAGAATACTTATGCTCTTGATAGAAGCCACTAGTGAAACCTATGGCCCCCGGGTCTATTCTCATCATATCAATCTATATCACTTTATTTACTTTGTTTGTTTTACTTTGCCTTTTACTTTTTACTTTGCATCTATCTGGAAAAAATACCAAAAATATTATCTCTATCAGATCTCACTCTCGTAAGTGACCGTGAAGGGATTGACAACCCCTAAGCGTTGGTTGCGAGTTGCTATCGTTTTGTGTAGGTACGAGGGACTTGTGCGTGGTCTCCTACTGGATTGATACCTTGGTTCTCAAAAACTGAAGGAAATACTTACGCTACTTTACTGCATCATCCTCTCCTCTTCGGGGAAATCGAACGCAGTGCTCAAGAGGTAGCAAGAAGAATTTCTGGCGCCGTTGCTGGGGAGGCTCACGCAAGCAAGTCAACCATACCAAGTACCCATCGCAATCCCTATCTCTCGCATTACATTATTTTCCTCTCGTTTTCCTCTCCCCCACTTCACCATTGCTGTTTTATTCACCCTCTCTTTCCCAATCTCCTCCTCTCTTTCTCGTTTGCCTTTTTCCGTTGCCTTTCTGTTTGCTTGTGTGTTGGATTACTTGTTGCCATGGCACAAGATAATACCAAATTGTGTGATTTCTCGAATACCAATAATAATGATTTCCTTAGTACTCTGATTGCTCCTCTTAATAATGATGAGTCTTGTGAAATCAATACCGCTTTGTTGAATCTTGTTATGAAAGATCAATTCACCGGCCTTCCCAGTGAAGATGCCGCTACTCATCTAAACAAATTTGTTGATTTGTGTGATATGCAAAAGAAGAAAGATACTGATAACAATATTGTCAAATTGAAGTTATTTCAGTTTTCACTTAGAGATCGTGCTAAAGTCTGGTTTTCATCTTTGCCTAAAAATAGTATTGATTCTTGGAACAAGTGCAAAGATGCTTTTATCTCTAAGTATTTTCCTCCCGCTAAGATTATCACTCTTAGGAACGATATCATGAATTTTAAACAACTTGATCATGAGCATGTTGCCCAATCTTGGGAAAGAATGAAATTAATGCTTCGCAATTGCCCTACTCATGGTTTGAATTTATGGATGATCATACAAAAATTTTATGCCGGATTGAATTTTGCTTCTAGAAATCTTTTAGATTCGGCCGCGGGAGACACTTTTATGGAAATTACGTTAGGGGATGCTACCAAATTGCTTGATAATATTATGGCTAATTATTCTCAATGGTACACCAAAAGATCTTCTAGTAAAAAGGTGCATGCTATAGAAGAAATCAATGTTTTGAGTGAAAAGATGGATGAACTTATGAAGATATTTGTGCCTAAAAATATTCCTCTTGATCCCAATGATATTCCTTTATCTACCTTGCTTGAGAATAATAATGAATCTATGGATGTGAATTTTGTTGGTAGGAATAGTTTTGGAAAACAACGCTTATAGAGGGAATTTTAATCCTAGGCCTTATCCTAGTAATCCTTCTAATAATTATGGAAATTCCTACAACAACTCTTATGGAAATTTTAATAAGATGCCCTCTGAATTTGAGAGTAGTGTGAAAGAATTTATAAATTCACAAAAGAATTTTAATGCTTTGATTCAAGAGAAATTGCTTAAAGTTGATGATTTGACTAGGAACATTGATAGAATTTCTCTTGAAATTGATTCTTTAAAGCTTAGATCTATTCCTCCTAAGCATGATATCAATGAGTCTCTCAAAGCCATGAGAATTTCCATTGATGAGTGCAAAGAAAGAACCGCTAGGATGCGTGCTTCCAAAGATGCCTTTATTAAAGCGTGTTCTTCCAATCCCTATGAAAATCAAGATGAAGATCTAAAAGTTATTGATGTGTCCCCCATTAAATCTTTGTTTTGCAATATGAGTCTTGATGAATCTGAAGATTATCTTCCTTTACCTAGAAGGCGTTCTAAGAATTCGGAGTTTCTAGATCTTGATGATGAAATTGATGAAAGTGGGATTGAAATAAATAAAAACTGTGATGTTGCTAAACCCACTATTTTGGATCGCAAGGAATTTAATTATGAAAATTTCTCTTTGATTGGTTGTATTTCCTTGTTGCAATCTATGCTAGATTCTCCTCATGCTTATAGTCAAAATAAGGCCTTTACCGAACATATTGTTGATGCTTTGATGCAATCTTATGAAGAAAAACTTGAGTTGAAAATTTCTATCCCTTGAAAACTCTATGATGAGTGGGAACCTACTATTAAAATTAAAATTAAAGATTTTGAGTCTTATGCTTTGTGCGATTTGGGTGCTAGTGTCTCTACTATCCCCAAAACTTTATGTGATTTGCTAGATTTCCGTGATTTTGATGATTGCTCCCTAAACTTGCATCTTGCGGCTTCCACTATTAAAAAGCCTATGGGAAGAATTAATGATGTTCTTATTGTTGCAAATAGGAATTATGTGCCTGTATATTTTATAATTCTTGATATAGATTGCAATCCTTCATGTCCTATTATTCTTGGTAGACCTTTCCTTAGAACGATTGGTGCAATTATTGATATGAAGAAGGGAACATTAGATTCCAATTTCCCTTAAAGAAGGGTACGGAACACTTCCCTAGAAAGAAAATAAAATTACCATATGAATCTATCATGAGAGCCACTTATGGATTGCCTATCAAAGATGGCAATACCTAGATCTATCTTCGCTTTTATGCCTAGCTAGGGGCGTTAAACGATAGCGCTTGTTGGGAGGCAACCCAATTTTATTTTGTGTTCTTTGTTTTTGTTCCTGTTTAGTGTTAAATTTTGTTTCTACTTTCAGTTTAGATGTGGTTTTATGTTTTAATTAGTGTTTGTGCCAAGTAGAACCTATAGGATAAGCTACGATGATAGTTGATTTGATTCTGCTGAAAAACAGAAACTTTGCACTCACGAGAAAAAAATCAATAAATCACAGGAACGTGATTTTGCATTTATTCTTTTTTATGCTGATAAATAAACAAATTGTACAGTACTTCCTATTTTTGTAGAATTTTTAGAGTTCCATAAATTTGCGTTAGTTACAGATTGCTACAGACTGTTCTGTTTTTGACAGATTCTGTTTTTCGTGTGTTGTTTGCTTATTTTGATGAATCTATGGCTAGTAAATTAGTTTATAAACTATAGAGAAGTTGGAATACAGTAGGTTTAACACCAATTTAAATAAATAATTAGTTCATTACAGTACCTTGAAGTAGTCTTTTGTTTTCTTTCTCTAACGGAGCTCACGAGATTTCTGTTGAGTTTTGTGTTGTGAAGTTTTCAAGTTTTGGGTGAATTCTTTTGATGCATTATGGAGCAAGGAGTGGCAAGAGCCTAAGCTTGGGGATGCCCATGGCACCCCCAAGATAACCTAAGGACACCAAAAAGTCAAAGCTTGGGGATGCCCCGGAAGGCATCCCCTCTTTCGTCCACTTCCATCGGTAATTTACTTGGAGCTATATTTTTATTCACCAACATGATATGTGTTTTGCTTGGAGCGTCTTGTATTATTTGTGTATTTTCTTGTTGGTTTACCACAATTATCCTTGCTGTACACACCTTTTGAGAGAGCCATACATGAATTAGAATTTGTTAGAATACTCTATGTGCTTCACTTATATCTTTTGAGCTTGATAGTTTTGCTCATAGAGCTTCACTTATATCTTTTGAGCGTGATAATTTTTGCTCTAGTACTTCACTTAGATCTTTTAGAGCACGGTGGTGGATTTGTTTTAAAGAAATTATTTGATCTCTCATGCTTCACTTATATTATTTTGAGAGTCTTTAATAGCATGGTAATTTGCTTAATGTTAATATACTTGGTGTTCAAGATATGTGAAACTTTCTTTTGAGTCAATTGAATACTAAGATAATTTGATGCTTGATTATTGTTTTGAGATATGGAGGTGATAATATCAAAGTCGTGCTAGTTGGGTGATTATGAATTTGAGAAATACTTGTGTTGAAGTTTGCAAGCCTCGTAGCATGCACGTATGGTTAAAGTTGTGTAACAGATTTGAAACATGAAGTGTACCTGGCTTGTGCATCCTTATGTGTGGCGGTCGGGGACGAGCGATGGTCTTTTCCTACCAATCTATCCCCCTAGGAGCATGCGCGTAGTACTTGAATTTTTGATGACTTCTAAATTTTTGCAATAAGTATATGAGTTCCTTTGACTAATGTCGAGTCCATGGATTATACGCACTCTCACCTTTCCACCTTTGCTAGCCTCTTCGGTATCGTGCATTGCCCTTTCTCACCTTGAGAGTTGGCGCAAACTTCGCCGGTGCATCCAAACCCCGTGATATGATACGCTCTATCACACATAAACCTCCTTATATCTTCCTCAAAACAGCCACCATACCTACCTATTATGGCATTTCCATAGCCATTCCGAGATATATTGCCATGCAAATTCCATCATCATCATCATGACATACATTACTTTTGTCATATTGCCATTGCATGATCATGTAGTTGACATCGTATTTGTAGCAAAGCCACCATGCATTATTTTTAATACATGTCACTCTTGATTCATCGCACCATCCCGGTACACTGCCAGAGGCATTCATATAGATTCATATCTTGTTCTAAGTTTCGAGTTGTAATCCTTGTGTTGTAATCAATAGAAGTGTGATGATCATCATTATTAGAGCATTGCCCAAATAAAAAAAAGGACAAAAAGAAAAAAATAAAGGCCCCCAAAAAAGGGGCAATGCTTCTATCTCTTTTTCCACACTTGTGCTTCAAAGTAGCACCTTGTTCTTCATGTAGTGAGTCTCATATATTGTGCTTCAAAGTAGCACCTTGTTCTTCATGTAGTGAGTCTCATGTATTGTGCTTCAAAGTAGCACCTTGTTCTTCATGTAGTGAGTCTCATAAGTTGTCTTTTTTTATACTAGTGGGAATTTTTCATTATAGAACTTGGCTTGTATATTCCTACGATGGGCTTCCTCAAATGCCCTAGGTCTTCGTGAGCAACCAAGTTGGATGCACACCCACTAGTTTTCTTTTGTTGAGCATTCATAGCTCTAGTGCATTCGTTGCATGGCAATCCCTACTCCTCATGTTGACATCAATTGATGGGCATCTCCATAGCCCGTTGATTAGCCTCGTCAACGTGAGACTTTCTCCCTTTTGTCTTCTCCACACAATCCCCATCATCATATTCTATTCTACCCATAGTGCTATATCCATGGCTCATGCTCATGTATTGCGTGAAAGTTGAAAAGGTTTGAGATTATTTAAGTATGAAACAATTGCTTGGCTTGTCATCAGGGGTATAGAAGTTGGGAACATCTTTGTGTGATGAAAATGAAGCATAGCCTAACTATATGATTTTGTAGGGATGAACTTTCTTTTGCCATGTTATTTTGAGAAGACATGATTGCTTTGATTAGTATGCTTGAAGTATTATTATTTTTGTGTCAATATGAACTTTTGTCTTGAATCTTTTGGATCTGAATATTCATATCACAATTAAGAATATTTACATTGAAATTATGCCAAAGTATCACTCTGCATCAATTTTTTTTATCATTTACCTACTCGAGGACGAGCAGGAATTAAGCTTGGGGATGCTTGATACGTCTCCAACGTATCTATAATTTTTGATTACTCCATGCTACTTTGTCTACTGTTTTGGACTATATTGGGCTTTATTTCCACTTTTATATTATTTTTGGGACTAACCTATTAACCGGAGGCCCAACCCATAATTGTTGTTTTTTGCCTATTTCAGTATTTTGAAGAAACAGAATATCAAACGGAGTCCAAACGGAATAAAACCTTCGGGAACGTGATTTTCTCACCGAACGTGATCCAGGAGACTTGGACCCTGCTCCGAGGAACAACCGTGGAGGTCACGAGGGTGGAGGGCTCCCCCTTGGGCATGCCCCCCTACCTCGTGGGCCCCTCGGAGCTCCACCGACGTACTCCTTCCTCCTATATATACCTACGTATCCCCGAACGATCAGAACAGGAGCCAAAAACCTAATTACACCGCCGCAACCTTCTGTATCCACGAGATCCCATCTTGGGGCCTGTTCCGGAGCTGCGCCGGAGGGGGCATCCACCATGGAGGGCTTCTACATCATCACCATAGCCCCTCCAATGAAGTGTGAGTAGTTTACTTCAGACCTTCGGGTCCATAGCTAGTAGCTAGATGGCTTCTTCTCTCTTTTTGGATCTCAATACAATGTTCTCCCCCTCTCTCGTGGAGATCTATTCGATGTAATCTTCTTTTTGCGGAGTGTTTGTTGAGACCGATGAATTGTGGGTTTATGATCCTGTATTATCTATGGAAAATATCTGATTCTTCTCTGAGTTCTTTTATGTATGATTGAGTTATCTTTGCAAGTCTCTTCGAATTATCTTTTTGGTTTGGCCAACTAGATTGGTAGTTGTTACAATGGGAGAAGTGCTTAGCTTTGGGTTCAATCTTGCGGTGTCCTTACTCAGTGACAGAAAGAGTTGCAAGGCACGTATTGTATTGTTGCCATCGATGATAACAAGATGGTTTTTTTATCATATTGCATGAATTTATCCCTTTACATCATGTCATCTTGCTTACGACGTTACTCTGTTTTACTTAATACTCTAGATGCATGCTGGATAGCGGTCGATGAGTGGAGTAATAGTAGTAGATGCAGAATCGTTTCGATCTACTTGTTTTGGACGTGATGCCTATATACATGATCATCGCCTAGATATACTCATAATTATGCTCAATTTTGTCAATTGCTCAACAGTAATTTGTTCACCCACCGTAGAATACTTATGCTCTTGAGAGAAGCCACTAGTAAAACCTATGCCCCCCAGGTCTATTCTCATCATTTCAATCTGTATCACTTTATTTACTTGCTTTGTTTTATTTTGCCTTTTACTTTTTACTTTGCATCTATCTATCAAAAATACCAAAAATATTATCTCTATCAGATCTCACTCTCGTAAGTGACCATGAAGTGATTGACAACCCCTAAGCGTTGGTTGCGAGTTGCTATCATTTTGTGTAGGTACGAGGGACTTGTGCGTGGTCTCCTACTGGATTGATACCTTGGTTCTCAAAAACTGAGGGAAATACTTACGCTACTTTGCTGCACCATCCTCTCCTCTTCGGGGAAATCCAACGCAGTGCTCAAGAGGTAGCAACAGCTAGGTCCACGGCCCTAGCAAGGTACTGCCTCCTTATTATGCGGAAAATAATGATTCCTCCACCTGGCAGCAGGGACCGACTGGACGGGCAATCGTATTTCTCGAAAAAAACATTTCCCCCTGACTGCTCGGACCTACCAGCTACATCATCGCACGCAAGGAAGTGCATCCATATTACGGGAAAAAAATGATTCGCCCCTGACTGCTGGGACCCACCAGCTACGTCTTTGCACACAAGGAAGTGCTTGACAGTCGGGACCCACCTGGTCCAAGCGTACATAGCGTTGTCATTCTGGTCGCGAACGTGTATGTACATACGATCGGTCTGCCTGCAGGCTGCAACGATGAACCGTGGTCGTGTAAGGAAGGGCATGTGTCGTAGTAGAGGCGCGCACGTAGCATGTACACGTATGTACAGCGGCCAGGGTGCAAGAAAGAAAATATGGCCACATACATACATATAGGCGGGGTCTCGAACGCCTACTCGTGCATACGTACGGCCAGGGCTCGTGTACATGCCTGGGTCGGAACAAAGAAACTGCGTCATTGTTGTGTTCATGGGGAGCCAACCGGCTGGGTCAGAACGGAATGCATCGTCGTGTTCATCGGGAGGGCTTGGACAGAATAGCAGATGGAAACTAGGCCTGGCATACTGCAGAATGGAGGAAACGGCCTTGTGTTAGACCGGCCATGGTCGAAACAGGATCATGTTCATCGAGAGGGGTCTGGCATACAACAAAACGGAGGAAACAGACTTCTGTTGGACCTCCTACGGTCGAAACGGGGTCCTGTTGATCAGGAGGGGTGTGGCATACCTCAAAACGGAGAAAACGGACTTGTGTTGGAGCACTATGGTTGAAACAGGGTCCTGTTCATCGGGAGGGGTGTGGCGTACCGCAAAACGGGACTCCATGGGATACTGTTCATCTCCACCGTTGACCTCGTCCATCCTCCACGGGCTACTGTTCATCCACCATCGACCTCCTCCAGCCTCCACCTGCGACTGTTCATCCACGGGCTCCTGTTCATCCAGCCTCCACCACGCGCTCCTCCGCCGGCTACTATTCAACCAACCCTCTCCACGGGGTCCTGTTCAACCACCCCTCCACGGGCTACTGTTCATCCAGCCCTCCACCGGCTACTGTTCAACCAGCCCTCCAGCGGCTACTGTTCAACCTTCCCTCCACGGGGTCCTGTTCACCCAGCCCTCCACGGGGTCCTGTTCATCCACGCCCAACTGGCTCGATCGATCCGGGTCCTATTCATCCAGCGGCAACACCACGGGGTCCTGTTCATCAAACCCACACCGGGAACTGTTCATCCAAACCCCCCTAGCAACACTTACTGTTCATCCGGAGGCAGCATCGATCGGCTTTAGTTAGCAGCAGTAGTGAAGGAATCGCTCGATCGCTCGGGTTCAGTAACGCGTAGCCTGTAGTGCAATCGCTCGGGTTCAGTTAGGCGACGCCTCGCTCGGGTTCAGTTAGAGCCTAATGCCTCGCACCCACGCGTGTACATGTACAAGAGAAACGCGCATTGCTCGGCCACCGACCACCCACCGTAACCGGGAACTCCCCAAAAATTTCCTCGCCCTCACTTCTACCATGGTGTTTTCCATCTTGGACGGCCCAAAGAATCTCATGCAGCTGCATCTCCGGCCCACTCAGGACGAAAAGCCCATTTTCTGTCATTATTTTTTGTCATAGAAGTAGGAGCCCACCACATCTATGATGATACCGGGTTTTGTCACAATTATCGTCACAAAAGTGTCGTAAGTATGATAGGAAAAAAATTCGTTCGGCCCAAAATGTCACGGATGTGTCTTTTTTTTGTAGTGTATGGACCCATAGGTCTATGGTAAACTACTCACGCTTCATCGGAAGGGCAATGGTGTTGATGTACAAGCCCTTCATGATCGAATCCCCCTCTGGCAAGACACCGAAAAAGGTCCCTAGATGGGATCTCATGGGTACAGAACATTGCAGCGGTGGAAAAGTGTTTTTGTGGCTCCCCCTGATGGTTTTGGGGTATAAGAGTATATATGGGTGAAAGAATCAGGTCAGGAGACCCACGAGGGGCTCACAAGACAGGGGGTGCGCCCTACCCCCCTGGGCGCACCCTCCACCCTTGTGGCCGCCTCGTGGATCCTCCGACTTCATCTCCAAGTCTCCTGGTTTGCTTCTGGTCCAAGAAAGATCATCACAAAAGGTTTATTCTGTTTGGACTCCGTTTGGTATTCCTTTTCTGTGAAAATCAAAAATAGGCAAAAAACAGAAACTGGCACTAGGCTCTAAGTTAATAGGTTAGTCCCAAAAGTAATATAAAATAGAATATTAATGCATATAAAACATCCAAAACAGATAATACAATAGCATGGAACAATCAAAAGTTATAGATACGTTGGAGACATATCAAAGCGCGAAACACGGCAGCCCAGTGCGATATGGTGATCCCACGGCGCCGCTCATCGTTAGCATTCTTCTATTCGTGCCTTGTAGAGAATGTGACACATGTGGCAAAACACCCAAAGCAAAAGAAGAAAAATAGGAGCAAAAGAAGAAGATTGCCCCCCCCCCCAAAAAGAAGGAAGACATAGACAAAAGTCTGGGGCGCTGCTCTCTACTTCATGAAGAGTGGACTATGGATTCCTAACTGCTTCTTCATCGCCTCCACGACCTTCATCTCCTCGCTCGTCTCCTCTGCCATCTTCTTCATTCTGTCCATGACGCGGGATTTCTCGACGTGAGTCTTCATCATCTCTTCCACAGCCGCATTACGTACCTTGATAGAAGCTGGGTGCTTGATGCGGAGCTTCGCCAACTTCCATTTTGTTCTGTGACGAGGGCGTGCAGCATCTTCACCGAGGAACTACTCTTCTCATGCAGCTTCTTTCAGCCAGCGTTCTTCTCCTTCAGCAGGCCGATCTTGTGGTGGAGCTTCGCCTTGTCCTCCTAAAGTTGGAGGATTTCGCCGGGCGCCTTCTTACCCGAGGCAATGCTCTCCTTTAGTTGCATCACCAAGCCGTCTGTCAACTCATCCCGCTTATTGAGCTCAGCGGTCATGTCGTCGAGGCTCTCCTTCAGCAGCTCCACCAAGCCGTCGATGAACTCCTTCTTCTTATTGAGTTGATCGGGCATGTCATCAAGGGATAACGACTCCAACACCGCCAGCTCGGCATGTTCACCTCCGCGTCTAGGGCGCTCCTGGGAGCCCTCCTGCCCGTGAGTGATCTTTCGAGGTCTCTGCAAGGCGGCGAGCCCTCTCTCTTTTTTCCGCGGCCTTGGTCGCTGCTCCCTTGCTACAAGTAGTTCTCAACCTAGAGCTCTGCACACCGGCCATGGCAAGGATGGACGAACATGAAAGACTTATGAGGAGCAAGGTAGAGTGATTTTCGGCTAGGTAGTTCCCCTTTTTATAACCTAGTACTAGTACTAGTACTACTAAAACCTGCATAGTGGGAACACGTTCAGTTTTGATATGTACTAGGTGTGAGCAGGTTTGCACTTAATTATAGCATGGTAGTACCACTTTGGAATGTGATGGGAACAAGCTAAAGATTAATTGATGGTTTTGGTTTTGAGGCCCGAAATGGCTCTCGATGAGTTTCCTGGAACACAAACTTCAAGTACTACTACTCAAATGCGATCGCACAAGTCAGTCATGTAACTGGTCGTACATGTCAGACCAAGCCGATGCGTGTCACTGGTTCGATCGACCGTCTGTTGGTGCGACCGATCATAAGTATTACGTGATGGAGACATCTGGTTGTGGCTTCGGGTGATTGTCACGACCAAGCATTCAAAAACTAGTGATAAATCAATCACCATATTTTTCCAAACGACCAAGTATTTTCACAGGAATACAATACATATAGATGGATTGATTGTCACAGTTGCAAACTGCCATGGCGCCGCAAGTTCACTACAGCAGCAACCGAGTAGGTCACTGCATCGCTGGTGGGGAAGGAGGGTAGCTCACCTCACCTACGATGCATACCCAGCTGCGCTGTCACAGTTGGTCCCGCGATTTGGCTTCTCCTACCGCCCATTTGAACAGTAGCACCGGTTGCTCATGCCATTTCGCAGGCATGCGCGTTCTTTCCTCCACAGTCGACTCCGTGAATATGATCTCTGCCATTAGCCCCAGCTCGAAATCAATGCGACGCTGCCAGATGCTGACATCCCTCGGCATCTCTCCCCTGAGATCGACTTGCGCCTCTGCCTTGTGCATTGCCAGGCGCAGCTCCTTCGAACTTGTTTCCAATCGATGCGACGCTTCCTCGATCCGATTTTCCCTTCCTGCCCACCACCTGAAACGCAGCCTTGGCATGTCCTTCGATGCCACCGATATGTGATTCCAGAGCAATGGATCCCCTCTGAAACACATGTGGGTTTTTCTCAAAGGCGGCAGTGTTATGGGCCGCAATGAGAGGGCAGCCCGCGGGATCCTCGGATCTAAGGGATTATCCATGGCGGGATCCTCTATGGTGGGATCCGATGGGCGAGGCGGGGAGGCAAGCATAGGCGCTGGGAGAGCCCTACGAGGATGAGTACTATCTTTATATTAGCCTCGTGCACGTACCTCCTGTGTGCGTGAGAGAGGACGAGTACATTCTTCTAGAACTAGAAGCACATCACTGTGATCAATCCACACAAGGAGGTCCTGACAATGCCTCCACATGTGCCACGTGGCTTCATGGATGCCCCCACATCATTTTAATCATAATATATTAACTGAAAAAGGGAGAGACACTGTGTAGCATGCCATTGGAATTCTAATTTACTTGTTTTGCACATACTGGAAATACTAGTAAGGTACACGTGCATTGCACGCATGAGATTTGGCAACCAAATTATGAATAAATACCACACTATAGCATGTAAGCTTTCAGTCATATATGCATGATGTAGACGTTCGTTTAATTCTTATAGTTCATCCCATTCAAAACCAGTTAGTTTTTACAAAAAAAGTTAATCTATTTTATGATTCATGGAATTGTGCATTGTAAAGCATAAAGTAAAAACAAACAATGGCAATTCAACTAGAAAATAGTTTGGGCAATTGTGATACGGAAGATTCTAAAACAAAGGGGAAGTACTTGTGTTTTGAGGTTTGTGTATTATGCTTAAGTTCAACCATGGAGTCTTCTAGATTGTACATGTGGCAGAATCTGGTGGAATGTAGATGATATCCAACCGCCAGTAGTGCTCGGATTTACCATCTCTACACCGTTAGATTGGCTTCATCCAACGACCATCTTTCAAATTTATTCGCACACTATATATGGGTGTAGATATAGATATAGATATAGATATAGATATAGATATAGATATATAGGTATAGATATTGACTAGTGGCACATCATATAAAGCCTTTCTACATGCTCATTTTTTGTACAAATGTGCTCCACTGTGCACCTGCGTGTTTGTATGTGGGAACGAGTGCGTGTGTGCACCTCTTCTCTTTCGCACATGTAGTCCGTGTGTGTGACAGATACTAATATATGGTGAGGGAATACGTGTCAATGCAATTTGTGTGAAGGAGAGGCCTATATACATACATGTATGTGCATGGGGTCGGGTGATATACGAGAAGGGAGGGGATGGGTTGACCGTGCGAGATATCGTGAAAGACATATAGAGGGAAGAGATATATGAGCGTACAAGTACTGGGATATGGTGGGTGGAAGATGGTGCGAGGGTCCAAGTGGAGGGAGACTATGAAGGAATGCACAAGTGCGAGATCGGTATTTAAAGAGAGGGGGCGAGAACGTGCGCGGTTGCATGCAGTGGCAAAGCCATGAAAAACAAATGAGCTAGTGGGCCAAGCATTGCTAATCCTTTATGGGGAGGGCCAATTCATCAACTTAAACCATTTTACCAGCAATTGATCTACCGATCAACATCATATTAGCCTTAATATATAGTGATGTTAGGGGAGGCAGGGCCCATGCTACCCCCTGTCTTCGCCACTGTGTGCGCGTCTGAGAGATGAAGCAGAAGGCATGGATGATGAGAGGGAGACGATGGATAGATAATGTGGGTGTATTAGCTATGTAGTTCTATATAGATAGGTATAGATTGATTGATGTGTACATGGGAAAGAGGGTGAGACCTGACTAGATATATAGATCAATCAGTTTGTGTGGAAAACTGGAAAAGGCCTAGCTATATATACACACATACAGGAATATCGAACATTGCACATGCATGTGAGAGATAAAGAATGCCCGAAGTGATGAAGAGGGGGAGGTGTGTGTGTGTGTGTGTGTGTGTGTGTGCTTGCATGGGAGACCGACCTGAAGAAAAACATTGCATATGTGTGATGGATAATGCCGAGTGGTAGAGTGTGTGCATGCATGAGAGAAGGTTAGTGGTACAATTATAAAGAGAAGATGACTGTGTGGGTGTAAAAGACTAGGTGAGGTCATAATCAATGTAAAGTTGAATTCAAATATTTGAATAAGAGATCATGATGTTTGAAACCCATGCATGCATGAATATAACTGAGATATGTGTGGTGTGGTTTGGAAACGAGCATGATATACTGTATAAACATTGAACAAGGTCGGACTGATTTGAATTTGAGATACCAATGGCAGGTATCGTTTGGCCACCAAATTGCAGCCATGCATGGACACACTATTCAAATTGGAGATGATGGGTGGCTTTCGCATCACATATCTATACCCCTATATAGTGTGCGAATAACTTTGAAAGATGGTTGTTGGATGAAGCCAATCCGACGATGCAGAGATGGAAAATCCGAGCACTACTGGTCGTTGGATATCATCTACATTCCACCAGATTTTGCCACATGTACAATCTAGAAGACTCCATGGTTGAACTTAATCAAAATGCACAAACCTCAAAACACAAGCACTTCTCCTATGTTCTAGAATCTTCCGTATCATAGTGCCCGTTTTTTTCTATTTGAATTGTCATTATTTGTTTTTACTTTATGCTTTACAATGCACAATTCGATGAATCATAAAATAGATTAGCTTTTTATAAAAACTAATTTATTTTGAATGAGATGAACTATAAGAACTAAATGAACATCTACACCATGCATATATGACTCAAAGCTTACATGCTAAAATGTGGTGTTTATTCATAATTTGGTTGCCAAATCACATGCATGGATTGCATGTGTACCTTACTAGTCTAAATGGTGTGTGTGTGTGTGTGTGCGCGCGTGTGCATGTGTATTCTGCGTGTTAAACACATTATACGTAGTATCATACATGGTTTATATTCCAACATCTAGCTAGAGCATACATGTACTATGATTTGAATTAAACATAAAATGGATACATATATTTGAATTCGAGATCATATGTACATGTAGTTCATATTTATATGGGAATTTACTACTCCTACGTTCATGTCATGTTTTGTGAAGATAATATTTAGATGGTTGTATAACTAACTTGAGTACAATCCCATTCAAACAGGGAAAATGTACTCAAATTTAGTCCATATACTAGACAACATGAATTGTTTTTTTATTGTTGAGGGAAGTGCAAATTGATTTGGTACTGTACACGTTAAGCTTGTTGTCCCGATATTTTTAGTTTTTTTTGTTGTATTTGAATGCATTTCTAGTTATATAGTAAAACGGGACACGGCTCTCTCTAGTGGGGTGCGAATTGTCTTTTTTTTGTACACGTTAAGCTTGTTCTCCCGAAATTTCAAATCGTGCATTGTTATGTGATACGTCTCCAATATATCTATGATTTTGATTGTTCCATGATATTATATTATCTGTTTTGGATGTTTAATGGCCTTTAATATGCTCTTTTATATTATTTTTGGGACTAACCTATTAACCGAGGGCCCAATGTTAGTTTCTGTTTTTTTGCCTGTTTTAGAGTTTTGCATAAAAGGAATACCAAACGGAGTCCAAATGGAATGAAACCTTCGCGATGATCTTTCTTGGACCGAAAGCAAACCAGAAGACTTGGAGATGAAGTCAGAGATGCAATGAGGAGGCCACGAGGCAGAAGGGTGCGCCCAGGGGGGTAGGCGTGCCTCCCACCCTCATGGGCCCCTCGTAACTCCCCTGACCTAGTTCCTTCGCCTATATATACTCTTATACCCTAAAATCATCAGGGGAGCCACGAAACCACTTTTCCACCGCCGCAACTTTCTGTACCCGTGAGATCCCATCTTGGGGCCTTTTCTGGCGATCTGTCGGAGGGGGGTTCGATCATGGAGGGCTTCTACATCAACACCATTACCTCTCCGATGAAGCGTGAATAGTTTACCACCAACTTTCAGGTCCATAGTTATTAGCTGGATGGCTTCTTCTCTCTCTTTGATTCTCAATACAAAGTTCTCCTCGATGTTCTTGGAGATCTATTCAATGTAATACTTTTTTGCGGTGTGTTTGCCGAGATCCGATGAATTGTGGATTTATGAACAAGATTATCTATGAATATTATTTGGTTCTTCTCTGAATTCTTATATGCATGATTTGATACCTTTGCAAGTCTCTTCGAATTATCGATTTAGTTTGGCCTACTAGATTGATCTTTCTTGCAATGGGAGAAGTGTTTAGCTTTGGGTTCAATCTTGCGGTGTCCTTTCCAGTGACAGTAGGGGCAGCAAGGCACGTATTGTATTGTTGCCATCAAGGATAACAAGATGGGGTTTTCATCATATTGCTTGAGTTAATTATTCTACATCATGTCATCTTGCTTAATGCATTACTCCGTTCTTTATGAACTTAATACTCTAGATGCATGCTGGATAGCGGTTGATGTGTGGAGTAATAGTAGTAGATGCACGCAGGAGTCAGTCTACTTGACACGGACGTGATGCCTATGTTCATGATCATTGCCTTAGATGTAATCATAATTATGAGCTTTTCTATCAATTGCTCGGCACTAATTTGTTCACCCACCGTAATATATGCTATCTCGAGAGAAGCCACTAGTGAAACCTATGGCCCCCAGGTCTCTTTTCCATTATATTGAATCTTGTTTACATCTTCCTAGTTTCTGATATATTATTTTGCAATCTTTACTTTCCAATCTATAAACCAAAAATACCAAAAATATTTACTTTACCGTTTATCTATGTCCATCATATCTCACTTTTGTGAGTGACCGTGAAGGGATTGACAACCCCTTTATCGCGTTGGTCGCAAGTGCTTGATTGTTTGTGCAGGTATTCGGTGACTTTTGCGTTGTCTCCTACTGGATTGATACCTTGGTTCTCAAAATTGAGGGAAATACTTACACTACTTTGCTGCATCATCCTTTCCTCTTCAAGGGAAAACCAACGCAAGCTCCAGAGGTAGCAAGAAGGATTGCTGGCGCCATTGCCAGGGAGATCTACGTCAAGTCAAGCCATACCAAGTACCCATCATAAACTCTTCTCCCTTGCATTACATTATTCGCCATTCGCCTCTCGTTTTCCTCTCCCCCACTTCTAAAATGATTTTCAAAAACCTTTGCCCTTTCTTTGCCTTCTCCTCGTATGTCTTTTTGTTTGTGTTTCAATGTGCCTTCTATTTGCTTGCGTCTTTTGCTTGCTAAAAATCTATTAATATGGATCCACTTAAAGTGTTCTACTTGGATCATCTTTGATCCTTATGCGCTCGTGCTAAAACCCCAACTAGCCTAGTTGATGGGAAATCTTTAGATGAGCATGCTCATTTTGTGCGTCTTCGTGTGTCTCAAAAAGGGGGACTTTTATGGAATCATATAAATAGTTTATTGTGTTATGCTTGGAATCTTTGTGAAATTTATGATTTTACTTGTTGCTCTAAGAACCCTAAAAAAACACCTTCACTACCTATGTGAGTTTAATTATAATGAAATCATATCTTCTTATGCCAAAGGTGTTTATAATTACTATGATATCGAACAAATTAAAGAATCTGTTGCTTTTAAGGGTGCTTATGAAGTTGCTTCTTTGATTGAAAAGTATGATAATAATCCCTACAAATATGAAAATTTTGACATACTTAAATATTGCTATGAAAACTATGCTCATAATGTCTATGTCAAAGAATTCATTGAAAGAATGACTGTTGATTTGGAAGAAAATAATGATATGCATGAATCTATAGATAATTATGATTCCGATGATTTGATTGACATATCCCTTGATGAACATGATGCTTGCTATTCACGTGGCCATGATGCCAATATTTATGAAGTTGAATTTGCTATATATAGTTCCGTATGTTAAACATGAGATCGTTGCTATTGCACCCATACTTGATAGTTCCTTCGATGAAAAGCATGATTGCAATGATGTTATTATAAATTCTCTTAATGTCAATTGTGTTAATGATATGCAAAGCCTCAAGCTTGGGGATGCTAGTTTTGCTATGACTACTATTTGTTGCAATGATCATGATTGGGGTGATTCTTCTTATGATCTTGAAAATTTATTTAAGCCCCATGAAGAATACGAGATTGATAATAGTGTTGGCTATATTATTGAAAGTGGGTTTGGAAGAGTGTCAACTTTAGGTCCCATATATTTGGAGAATGTTCAATCTTATGAAATGTTTGATAAAAGTGGGTTTGGAGAGGTCATGACTTTAGTTAATGTTAATCTCACTATTTTAGAAGAGTGTCAAATTCGCATGCATGTGGATTGTGTTGAATATATTTTATGTGATAGCTATTTTGTTGAATTTTCTTATGATCCTAGATGTAATTATTATGAGATAGGAAAATATGGTTATATAAATTTTCATGTTACTAAATTACCTCTCGTTATGTTGAGATTGCTATTGTTTCTTTCTACTTCCTTGCATATGCTAGTTTTTGCTTGCTATGATAATTTGTTTGCCTATAAGATGCCTATGCATAGGAAGTATGTTAGACTTACATGTGTTTGTCACATGTTTCATGATGCTCACTTTGCGCTTCAATTCTTGTCTTTCATGTGAGAATCATTAAAATCGCAATGCCTAGCTAGGTGCATTAAACGATAGCGCTTGTTGGGAGGCAGCCCAATTTTATTTTTGTTATTTACTTTTTGCTCCTGTTTAGTAATAAATAATTCATCTAGCCTATGGTTATATGTGGTTTTATGTTTTAATTAGTTTTTTCGCAAGTAGAACCTTTGGGAAGACTTGGGTGAAAGTTAATGCGATCTTGCTGCAAAAAACAGAAACTTTGCGCTCACAAGATTAGCTGTCATTTTTATAGAAGAGTGATTTTAGGTTGATTCTTTTTAAAGAAGATTAATAGACAAATTTCTCACATCCACCAATTTATTTCAGAATTTTTGGAGTTACATAAGTATTCGAAAGTTACAAATTACTACAGATTGTTCTGTTTTTGACAGATTCTGTTTTTCGCATGTTGTTTGCTTATTTTGATGAATCTATGAGTAGTATCGGGGGTATGAACCATAGAGAAGAGTAGGTTTTACACCAATATAAATATATAATGAGTTCACAACAGTACGTTAAAGTGGTGATTTATTTTCTTATACTAATGGAGCTCATGAGATTTTCTGTTGAAGTTTTGTGTTGTGAAGTTTTCAAGTTTTGGGTAAGGATTTGATGGACTTTGGAATACAGAATGGCAAGAGCCTAAGGTTGGGGATTACCAAGGAACCCCAAGGTAAAATTCAAGTACAACCAAAAGACTAAGCTTGGGGATGCCGCGGAAGGCATCCCCTCTTTCATCTTCGTCTATCGGTAATTTTACTTGAGGCTATATTTTTATTCACCACATGATATGTGTTTTGCTTGGAGCGTCTTGTATGATTTGAGTCTTTCCTTTTTAGTTTACCACAATAATCTTTTCTGTACATACCATTTGGGAGAGACGCGCATGAATCGTGATTTATTAGAATACTCTATGTGCTTCACTTATATCTGTTGAGCTAGATAATATTGCTCTAGTGCTTCATTTATATCTTTTTAGAGCACGCTGTGGTTTTATTTTATAGAAATTGTTTGTCAGGACCCTGACTCAATGCCACATCGATCTAGCATGTAACACCTCATATCACTTTGCGGCCTCACGCACGGTATTCCCACGGGTGTCGCCTTACCTTAGCCGGGACTGTTTGCGCCTTTTGGCACACGTATATGACAGTGTCGCTAGCATCTATATGATAAGGAGCCCGGGCTGACATGGCTAGTCGTAAACCCAAAGTGGCACAGACTTACAGGGACAGGCATCCATGACCCAGCATCGAACGTGTCGGTCATCAGCGAGTGAATCCAGGCTGTAGCACTAGGCTAGCAGGACTCCGGTGAACCGGGCTGTAGCAGGCTAACAGGACTCCGGTATTCATCGTGTGACATTTCCCCGAAGGGACAGACACAGGAATGAAGAAGGACACATGCCGGCCAGCCTAAGTGTTCCGGAGCAGTAGCAAGCTACCATGGCTCGGTGGAAACACTAGGAGACATTTCCCGGTAAGAGAGGCTACTAAAGATAAACAACTAGATGGTCAGATGCCACACATACCAAGCATTTCAATAACATACACACAATATGCTTGATATGTGCAAATACAACATGGCATCACAACATGACTCTACGACTCAAGTAATTTATTCATTAGGCTCCGAGGAGCGAGATATTACAAACATGGGTCTCATGACCCAACACTCAGAGCATACAAGTCAAAGCACAAGCGGAAGCTATCATGTCTGAGTACAGACATCTATAAATGAAAAAGGCTGAGAAGCCTGACTATCTATCAGATCCTGCCGGGGGCACAAGATCGTAGCTGAGGTATCAAGCTAAACGTCGAAGTCCACGTGGAACTACTAGTGAGACTGAAGTCTCTCTGCAAAAACATAAATTAAGCAACGTGAGTACAAATGTACCCAGCAAGACTTACATCAGATCTATCTACATATGCATCATTATCAACAAAGGGGGTGGTGGAGTTTAACTGCAGCAAGCCAGCTTTGACTCCGTGGCTAACCTGAACTACGACTGCAAGTAACTCTTTTGAGGTGGCGCACACGAGTCCACATATTCACCATATCAATACACCACTATGGATCCGCTCCCGTCTCCCTACGAGAACGCCATCCATAGCACTCACGCTTATCTTGCGTATTTTAGGGTATCCACTTTCACTTGTCTATGAACTGTACAAGGGGTCCAAGTTTCCATATCCGAGGAATCCGGCTATTCGAATAGATGATGTTAACCCTGCAGGGGTGTACTTCTTCACACACGCTTTCGCCACTTATCGCCCTGTACACGTCATGTACCTCGGCAACCTTCAAGCGGAAGCCGGGCGAGGGAGTCGGCCACGACCTGACTAACCGAACAAGTCTCTAGTCCAGGTTTATCGCCTATTCGGGTTCCATCCGCAAGGAGATCCGGCCGGGGTGTCGCTTACGGCCCCAAACGATGTGTGCAGGGTTCCCAAGCCCACCAACCGGGTGCCACTTGGTACACCGGGCCACTGTGCCTAGTCTGTCCCAAGCCCACCTGTACCGGGTGCCACTTGGTAGACTACTAACACTACCTACAAACACCAGAAACTAGTTGCAACTCCTGGACAGAGATCAAGTTGATTAATAAGTCGAGAGAGCTTGGAGCGCCCGGAGCCCAATGTGTGGTAGTAACTGATCATGGATCACAAACACAGAACTCAGTTCCTGAGGACGGCTGCAATGAGACAACCCACCATGTACTCCTACATGGCCTCTCACCGCTACCTTTACCAAATCGTGTTCACACACTTAGTTCACCCATAGTAGGACATGTTCACACGCCTCTGATTCATCCCCGATGAATCAGACCTGACTCAACTCTAAGCAGTAGCAGGCATGACAAACAAGCATGAATGAGTAGGCACAACAGGGCTCAAACAACTCCTACTCATGCTAGTGGGTTTCATCTATTTACTGTGGCAATGACAGGTCATGCAGAGGATAAAGGGGTTCAGCTACCGCAGCAAGTATCAAATATGTCGTTGTTGTCCTAATGCAGTAAAAGAGAGCAGGAGCGAGAGAGTGGGATTTTATCGGAATGAACAAGGGGGTTTTTGCTTGCCTGGCACTTCTGAAGATAATATAGCTCTTCATCGGTGTCATCGATCACATCGTCGGTACACGTCTATCGAGAGGGGACAATTACCGGCAAATACAGAAAAACACGATCAATGCAATGCACAATATGATGCATGCTATGACATGGCAATATGAATGTGTTTTGGGCTAATGCACCTAAAACCAGATTAAATGAAGTTGGTTTGAATCCAAGATTTAAATTCAAACTCCATATGTGGTTATTTAAATGTCATTCACTTCATTTGCCCTAAACAGTAGTGATAAGTTGTTCTAACATGCATGAAAATGGTACAGATGGATTCCTTGAATTTTTCTGATAATTTTTCATATATAAATTATTTAATTTGGAGTTAGGGTTGAATTTCTATGAATTTTAGAAGTTTTAGCTATTTTCTGGAATTATTAAATCATTTAAGATTTATTTAAATTCCAGAAAGGAATTATTGCGTCAGCATGACGTTGGCATGAAGTCAGCAAGTCAACAGGGCCGGTCAGGGTCAAACCTGACCAGTGGGGCCCACTGGTCAGTGACTATGACTAATCCTAATATAACTTAACCCTAACCTAGTTTAATTAGCCGGGCCAGGCCCGCAGGTCAGTGAGTCAGTGGCTAAAAGAATTAGAAAAACTAAACTAATTAACAGGGGGCTGGCCCCACCTGTCATCGACCCAGGGGAGGTCAAACCCCTGGTCAACAGGGCCTAACCCGCCGGCGGTTCGTCACCGGTGGCAACAGGCGCGGCGGAGGGCGCGGGCTCGCTCCTCCGGCGTCCAAATGGACGGAGGAGAGCGGCTACGGAGAGCTGGAGCTCACCCGCGCCCGTTTCAGCAAGCAGCAGCAGCTAGGGCGGCCGGAGACGACGGCCCCGAGCTCGGCAGCGGCGGCCGGAGCTCGGGCGTGCTCGGGTTCGGCGTTACACGGCACGGCGAGGTCAGCTGAGGGCCTCTACGGATTACTGGGGTCGTCAGGAGCACTCGAAGGCAACGAGCGCAGGTGGAGGAGCCCGGGAGCACGAAGCTCACCTGCCATGGCGGACGGCGGCTTCGGGTGCTCGTGGGGCGGCGGCTACAGGGTGCGCGCGAGAGAGAGAGAGGTGAGGGGAAACGACGGCAAGCTCACAGGGAGGCAGCAGGGTGGCTCAGTGGGCTCGGAGACGCGCCAGACGTCGCGAATCAACGGCGGTGAGCTTCGGTGGCCGGCGATGGAAACGACGATGGTGGCGGCGTTGCAGCGCGTCCGGGGCCTCGTGGCTCGGTGGAGAGGAAGAGGGGGTCGAGGCGGAGCCTCTGGGCTAGTCGGGGGAGCGAGGGAGGCCCGGTGGCCGTGGTTTTGGCGAGCGGCGGCGACGGCGACTCTCGGTCATGGGGGGGAGAAACAGAGGAGCGAGGGGGAGGGAGGTCCAGAGAGCGAGGGAGAAGTGAGAGGGGGGTCGGGGAGGTGCGTGGCGTCACCGGGGCGTCGAGGAGGAGCCAGGCAGGCTGGGAGGGAGGAGGTGGCCGGGGCGCATGGCCGCGCGCGCCACCGAGCAGCTTCGGGGCGGGGGGGAAGACGACAGGGGGTAGCGGTGGCGGGCTGGGCCGCTGGAGGAGCTGGGCCAGGCTCTGGTGGGCTGCACGGGTGAGGCCAGGTAACTTCCTTCTCTCTCTCTCTTTTATTTCTATTTCAGTTCTGTTTTCTTTTATTTAATCTATTTTGCCACTGTTTGAATTTAAAAAATAATTCAAACAATGCCAAAAACTCCTCTGAAAATATTTATGCTGCTTAATGGACTTTTCCAAAAGCACATAAAATGTTTCAGGGTATTTGGAAATATATTCTATACAAGTTATGAATATAGTTCCAAATGCAAATATAGTAATGATTTAAATTCAGTGCTCAAAATATTCCTCAAAAATGTTCATTATTTTTGGTTTGGTGCAAAACCCTTGCCAAAATATAACCAACATTATTTAAGGCCATTTTGAAAACATTGAATGCATTTTCCAGGGTTCTTTGCCCCTCTTTTATTTAAGTTTTTGAGGCTTCCAGAATTCCTCAGTTCAAGTTTCAGAAATTTAAATATGATGCCTGGATGAAGATGCAACTATTTACAAACAATATTCTAGGGCTGTGACATTGTTGAACTCTCATGCTTCACTTATATTATTTTGAGAGTCCTTTAGAACAGCATGGTAATTTGCTTTGGTTATAATTAGTCCTAATATAATAGGGATCCAAGATGGGTATAATAAAAACTTTCATAAGAAGTACATTGAATACTATGAGAAGTTTGATTCTTTATGATTGTTTTGAGATATGAAGATGGTGATATTAGAGTCATGCTAGTAGAGTATTTGTAAATTTGAGAGATACGTGTGTTAAAGTTTGTGATTCCCATATCATGCATGTATGGTGAAACGTTATGTGACGAAGTTGGAGCATGGTTTATTTATTGATTGTCTTCCTTATGAGTGGCGGTCGGGGACGAGCGATGGTCTTTTCCTACCAATCTATCCCCCTAGGAGCGCGTAGTCTTCGTTTCGATAACTAATAGATTTTTGCAATAAGTATGTGAGTTCTTTATGACTAATGTTGAGTCCATGGATTATACGCACTATCACCCTTCCACCATTCCTAGCCTCTCTTGTGTCGCGCAATTTTCAATGATACCATACACTAACCATATACCTTCCTCAAAACAGCCACCATACCTACCTATTATGGCATTTCCATATCCATTCCGAGATATATTGCCATGCAACTTTCCACCATTCCGTTTATTATGACACGCTCCATCATTGTCATATTTCTTTGCATGATCATGTAGTTGGCATCGTATTTGTGGCAAAGCCACCGTTCATAATTTTTTCATACATGTCACTCTTGAATCATTGCACATCCCGGCATACCGTCGGAGACATTCACATAGAGTCATATTTTGGTCTAAGTATCGAGTTGTAATTCTTGAGTTGTAAGTGAATAAAAGTGTGATGATCTTCATTATTAGAGCATTGTCCCATGTGAGGAAAGGATGATGGAGACTATGATTCCCCCACAAGTCAAGATGAGACTCCGGACGAAAAGAAAAAGAAAAAAAGTGGCCATCAAAAAAGAAGGCCCAAATAAAAAAATAAAAAATGAGAGAAAAAGAAAGAAGGGGCAATGTTACTATCCTTTTACCACACTTGTGCTTCAAAGTAGCACCATGATCTTCATGATAGAGATTCTCTTATGTTATCACTTTCATATACTAGTGGGAATTTTCATTATAGAACTTGGCTTGTATATTCCAATGATGGGCTTCCTCAAAATGCCCTAGGTCTTCGTGAGCAAGCAAGTTGGATGCACACCCACTTAGTTTCTTTTTGAGCTTTCTTACACTTATAGCTCTAGTGCATCCGTTGCATGGCAATCACTACTCACTCACATTGATATCCATTGATGGGCATCTCCGTAGCCCGTCGATATGCCTAGTTGATGTGAGACTATCTTCTCCTTTTTGTCTTCTCCACAACCACCCTTCTATTCCACCTATAGTGCTATATCATGGCTCACACTCATGTATTGCGTGAAGATTGAAAAAGTTGGAGACATCAAAAGTATGAAAACAAATTGCTTGGCTTGTCATCGGGGTTGTGCATGATTAAATATTTTGTGTGATGAAGATAGAGCATAGCCAGACTATATGATTTTGTAGGGATAGCTTTCTTTGCATGTTATTTTGAGAAGACATGATTGCTTTGTTAGTATGCTGAAGTATTATTATTTTTATGTCAATATTAAACTTTTGTCTTGAATCTTTCGGATCTGAACATTCATGCCACAGTAAGGAAAATTACATGAATAAATATGTTAGGTAGCATTCCACATCAAAAATTTGTTTTTATCATTTACCTACTCGAGGACGAGTAGGAATTAAGCTTGGGATGCTTGATACGTCTCCAACGTATCTATATTTTTTATTGTTCCATGCTATTATATTATCTGTTTTGGATGTTTAATGGGCTTTAATATGCTCTTTTATATTATTTTTGGGACTAACCTATTATTCGAGGGCCTAGTGCTACTTTTTGTTTTTTTTGCCTATTTTAGAGTTTTGCAGAAAAGGAATACCAAAAAGAGTCCAAACGAAATGAAACCTTCGCAATGATTTTTCTTGGACCGAAAGCAAACCAGAAGACTTGGAGATGAAGTCAGAGATGCAACAAGGAGGCCACGAGGCAAGAGGGCACGCCCAGGGGGGTAGGCGCGCCCCCCACCCTCCCGGGCCCCTTGTAGCTCCCGTGACCTAGTTCCTTCGCCTATATATACTATTATACCCTAAAAACACCAGGGGGATGCACGAAATCACTTTTCCACCGCCACAACCTTCTATACCCGTGAGATCCCATCTTGGGGCCTTTTCCGACGATCTGCCGGAGGGTGCTTCGATCACGAAGGGCTTCTACATTGTCAGACCCTAGCTAGTTCATGCATTAGAGTGTTGCATCATGTTTATCTTTCATCAGAAACTTGAAATGGGGATGCACTACAAAAAAATACACTTCCGTGATGATACATGTTTGTCACAGTAGGTTGCGTTTTTTGTCATGCATGTACATCCATGACAAATTTATGACAAAATCAAGATAGTCATACATGTGTTGTCATAGAAGTGTTCCATGACATTACCAAAATTATCATCACGGAAGTGTCCACTTCCATGACGATAAATCGCGTGTCACAGAAGTGCTTTCGTCAAGGGTGACCGACATGTGGCATCCACCGTAACGGAACGTTGTTAAGCTATCGGGTCGGGTTTTGGATCCGATAACCCGTTAACAGCCCCGACCAATGGGGATTTTCCACATGTAAAATCATCATTGGCTGGTGGAGACACGTGTCACGTCCGCGCTGGCACAGGTGTCACTCATCCAATGGGCGAGACGCGCCTATGATATGTTGACACGTGGACCGGCCCATCAAGTTTAAATGGGCCGGCCCAACTAAAGGCCCACAAGATTTTGCGGACCATAATGGGCCGGCCCAGCTAAAGGCCCACGAGATTTTGCGGACCATAATGGGCTGGCCCAGCTAAAGGCCCACAAGATTTTGCGGGCCATAATGGGCCGGCCCAGGTAAAGGCCCACAAGATTTTTGTGTGCCATAATGGGCCGGCCCAGGTAAAGGCCCACAAGATTCTGGCGGATCATAATGGGCCGGCCCGGCTAAAGGCCCACGAGATTTCGCCGACATTAATGGGCCGGCCCAGCTGTAGGCCCACAAGAATTTGAGGACCCTAGTAGGCCGGCCCATTAACTGGCTGCCATGTTTTGGGCCAAATGCCGGCCCATATTTGATCCGGTCCATTAATGGCCTGCCACGTTCCGGGCCTAATAGTGGCCCATATGAGATCCGGCCCGTTAAAAGCCTACCACGTTCTGGGCCAAATTACGGCCCAGATCAGGTCCGGCCCTTTAAGAGGCTATGGGCTCAATTATGGCCCATATCAGATTCGGCCCGTCAACTGGACACTATGCTTTTGGGCCCACTTGCTAGAGGCCCACTTAGTAATTCGGCCTGATATTAGTTTTGGCCTCTTAAGGGCCCGTTTAACATTTCGGCCCTATATTAATTTCGGCCTGTTAAATGCCCGTCATATAGTTGGGCCTAACTACGGCCCGGTTTGCATCCGGCCTGCTCGCAGCCGATATCTGATTGGGCCAAACAAGGACCGAGACAATTTTGGCCTGTTAAAAGCCCGTGATTTGATTCGCACAATCATGGGCCGGGGTTCATTTCGGGCTGCTGCCGGCCCGTTAGCTGTTCGGCAGTGATTGCATGACGGCCCGATTATGTACCGTAATTTTACGGTTTGGCCGGTTTACTGCGAAGACAGGATATATATACAGTAAAATAACTGCAGCATCGTGAATAAGAAAAAACCTAGACTATACAATAAAGAAATTACAGCATATTACATCCACTGGGCATCAAAGTTCGCCACTATGATAATAAAGCACAAGCAGACAGCAGATTACATACACTGGGCATCAAAGATCGCCACCAGTGCAAATAAACACGCCGACAAAATAATATACAAAACCGACAGCACTTCAATAGAGTTCAAGAAAGGTTAGCCCTGCTGGGGAGCTGCAGCGCAAGCAGCTGAGCAAGATGATGAGACTGCGCTTGTTCAACACTTAAATCTTCCTCACTCTGAAAGATAAACAAGCAGACAGATGACAGGTTTTGCACATAAAAGTATCAGTGCTGACAATTCATCACATTTCTTACTGACGAATAAAGTGACACAGTTTAAAATTGCATTAACACAATATGGTATTGTTCAGGTCAAGACATGGCAGGAAATGACATTGTGAAGGAGTTGGCAGCTTCACGACACCACTGGATTACAGATCAAGAACTCATAAGTATCAATGGTTAGTGTGCTGTCAATTTATCCCATTTCAGATTGGCAAATAAAGAGACGGTTTAAATAATACTCCCTCCGTCCGGAATTACTTGTCATCAAAATGGATGTGTCTAGAACTAAAATACATCTAGATACATCCATTTCAATGACAAGTATTTTCGGACGGAGGGAGTAGTAGAATGATATGACATTGTTCATAGTTAAGACATTGCAGAATATGACATTGTGCTGTAGTGGGTAGGTTCACCACACCACTGGATTACGGATGAAGAACAGAAGCATACATGCAGTGCAAAAGAAGATCACTTGCTCTGTATAGTTTAATTTACATGGTATGAATAAGGAACTTGGTTGTACAACTGAAAACTTAAATTGAGAAAGGACAAACTTTTGTTTATGAACTACATAATAAACTTTAAACATGCAATTTGATGCAAACACCAAAAATAAACAGTTGTTGCAGTCATGCCTAACCAAATATATACAACAAAGTTTGAAGGCTTGAGATGGACAAACTTACATTATTGGTGAAGACAGGCTCTATAAAGGCCTTGTCCATGCTGATGGGGGGGGGCAATTCAAGAAGTTTACCACAGAATCTTCTTCATAAGCATTGCCTTTATTCTACATTTTGTTAAGAGTAAATATAGATGTGATAATATACGAAAAAATGGAGAATATTTAAGATAAGATGAAGAGTGATGCTACATAACCAAGTAGCTATAAATGTAAGTGCAGCGATACAGGCAAAAGGTACAGCCAAGAGCAATGCACAGCTAAACTTCTTCAGTACCAACCTTATGGTAAGAGTAAATATAGATCTGATGTGTAGAAAATGGAGGGCAAAGGAAAATAAGCTGCAGAGTGATGGTACATGAACAACTACCTGTCATTATAAGTACACTGATAAAGGACAGCATGTACTTACAAGAACAATGCAGAGCTAAAAAACATTGGCATTGGATATATTCTACACTAATGTAACCATTCATACAGATCAGATAATTTGGAGCGAACAATTGATAAGCAAGCTATCATGCATACTGCTGTCACATAATGAACCAGGTATGTATGCAAGTACAGTGATACAGGACAACAGGTACTAACAAGAGCAAAGCAGCGGGCAGCATATTTGCGATATCCTGTCGTTCTTTTCAAACCGGAATTCTTCTTCGAGCAGATTTCCTGCAAAAAAGATCCGTAAGGCACATGCGGAAAAGTAGAAGTTCAAATTGTCATGTGATTTCATAGACAGTACCTCATCCTGGGAACGAGACCAGTGCATAACAAGGTTTTTCCATTCAATGTCTTCTAAATTTAGCACAGGAGACTTCACCGGAAATTCGTTTATAGACTTGCCACCAAAGTGTGATTTCCTCAGGTAACACCGATACTGCTGCAATGCTTCCTTGAAAAGCACAAGCAAGCTTTGCTCGTCATGACTATCCAGATTGACCCTCGCCTAGTTACAACAATGTAATGTAAATCATTGATGTGTTCAATCAGCAGAAAACAGGAAAATAATAACCATGAATAATAGCACTTACACGTAAGTTGGACAGGAAGATGTGAAAATGGTGTTTGTCTTCACAATAATCTTCCCATGATGGGAATATATGCACGTAGTCCCTAACAACATTGAAAGCATTGTCTTTTAAACTGGGAATAAATGGAATGGGGTTCCAATCTGCAGGAATTGGCCGTCTCTGCAGTTGGGATAGGTCTTCGGCCGGTGGACTTGCTGTACTTTTTGCTGGAGTGGGATTTTTCTGTGGTACAGCTGGTGCTATGGCAAATGAAATCGGTATACCTTTTGCTGGAGTGCAGGTCCTGTGTGGTGGGGCTAGTGGTGTGGCCAGTGAAGTATGGGTACAGTCTGCTGGAGTCGGTCCTACGTTTTGTGTCACTGGTTGTACAGCCAATATAAGTGGGGTGCTGTCTGATTTCTCCGGCACCACCACGTTTTTCAAGGACTTTGCTGGTGCTCCTTCAGGTTCGGCAATCACCCTCTTCCTTTTTGATGTCTGATGCACACGAACAACATTTGAGTGGAAAAACATGGTATGATGACAGATGGAATATGTATTGATAATGGATGGGCATGGCATCTCGACATATATGATGAGTAAACTAAGCAGATGGCGGTGCAACAAAGTAGAAGAAATGCAAGACAACATATGCAAGATACCCGCAATCAATAAAACATTGCCAAATTAGAACAGGCACCTTGATGGGTGAACAGGACAGGCCATCTGCCTTTGACTCCTCGAGGTTAGAATAGTCATTAGGATCATATTCTGAACAAGAGTCAACAGGTGGGGAGCGTATGAGTTTCATTGCATCCAGAATGGCACTCAATGCCTTGGTGCCAATTTTGTAAGTCATTGCAGTGTTTAGCTTCAAGAGTGGACTGCTGCTAGTGCGACACAAAGCAGCTACACAGATCATAGTGTAGATATAACGGGAAAACCTTAAGCATCAGAGTAAAATCAGCAAAGTGGAACTTGCTGGAATATATGTGCTAGTATTGCCGGTACGGCTAGAAAGGCTTCGGATACCAGCTCTCTTCAAGTGAAGGTGCGGTACTGTTAATATCAGTATAACTCTCAAAGGCGACACAGCTCCGCGCATTTCCTTGCTATTCTTATAGGATTCAAGTGGGCAGGCCACTACAAATCCTATTCCTATGTTTACAAGATCCTACGAATCAAAGAGGCTCAAAGTGTCCATCACAACCGACCGTATAGACCTCTACACTGCAAATGTCCCTGCTCATCTTCAGTACAAGGAACATACTGTACTACTAGCATACTCCCTCCGTTCCAAAATATAAGTCTTGGTAGAGATTTCCACTATGGATCACATACAGATGTATCCAGATACATTTTAGAGTGTAGATTCACTCATTTTGCTCCATATGTAGTCCATGGTGGAATCTATACAAAGACTTGTATTTAGGAACGGAGAGAGTACATATTAAAGAAGAACGGAAGAGGAACATGGTAAAGAAGAGCAAGCAGATTTTGGATAATAAAATGTTGGTTGCGCAGTGCCCACACATGATGAACCAGAGCGCATTAAGAATGCAACTCCCAGCTGTCTCTCGACCATTTCAGGCGGTTGGATGAAGATCCTACGTCTCCTAACCCTTCTTCTTCCTCGTCTCTGACTCTTCCCATATAGAACACCGCACGGGCCGCCGGCCGGACCACCGGCCCCCACCGCCTGTGTTCCTCCGCCACCCCCACCCCCCACCCGCGTCGAGTTTTCTTCGTTCGGCGAGGCCCCACAACCACCCGAGCCCCTTGGATCGCACCGGCGAACTCCGGCGAGCTCTGAAAAATCGACTGACCCAATTTTGAAATTTAGTCTACTGTGATTTAACTAGTGTGGAATATAAAAGGGGAAAACCATAAGCATTGGG
Organism: Triticum aestivum; assembly: GCF_018294505.1. Taxonomy (NCBI): domain Eukaryota; kingdom Viridiplantae; phylum Streptophyta; class Magnoliopsida; order Poales; family Poaceae; genus Triticum; species Triticum aestivum. The sequence continues at coordinate 191,880,508 of NC_057798.1, read as the reverse complement.
AGTATAGTGTTGAGCGTGCCATGGCGGATCTGAAGGAGCAAACCGGACAAAGGCAACTTCGCAACCAAGACAAGAAATCAGAGTAAAGCAGTGGCGATCTATTTTCTTGCTGCGATAAATAAGTTGAGCAGATACGAAAGAGTACCACCTCTGGTGCGGCGCCGTGTACGCATCTGGTGAGAATTTGACGGTGCTGTAGTAGCGATGGCTGTCGGCAGCGTGGAAGCAGATCTAGGAGGGTAGACGGTGGCGGCGGGGCGCGTTGGACGAGACGGTCGTAGGAGCGGCGCCGGCAAGGTGGACGACGGCGGGGATGAAGCGAGAGGACGGGATGCTAGGATCCCGGTCTGAAGGCATGGATGAGAGAGGTCGATCTCTTGTAATGGACGGTGGCATCGAGGTATCAGCTCCGGCATGGTGGAGGAGGACGACGGTGGATGGGGTGGCAGACGGCGGTGTACGGAGGAGGGTCGGGTGGAGAGGGTGTTTTGGCGCCCACGGAGTTCGAATGGGGAAAAGGGAGGTAGAGAGGAAGGGGGAACCATGTATTCTAGGCGCGCTTGTCTCAAATGCTAGGAAATGTACAAACTTAGCCCCCGTTACAAATTTCTACTACATCACAGCAACATTAGTCGGTTGGGGATAGGACGGTAATCTCGCATACACCAAATATTTGCCGACGAGAGTTTGTTTTTGGCGCCCACCGTGTATGAATATGAATCGGGGAGGGAGTCGATTTCGGCCGAGGGCACACTGTGTTTTGGCGCCCACCGTGTATGAATCCGGGTGAGAGGCAGTTACGTCACGTTTGGGTGAAATTACAAACCTACCCCTATCGAAACCTATAGAAATCCAGCAGATAGGCTTTGCGCGGCAGGGATAGGCAGTAGTGATTTCCATCTCGCAGATTTTGGTTTCGGGCGGTTACTGCGACTTTCCCCGCTTCGTTCAAATTTTGCATAGTGCACGTTTACCGTGCCAACTCAATTCGAATCCCGTTTGTATTCTACTATTTTTTTCGGGCGGGATCCATTTTCAATTGGAATTACATTCTATATACATCATTTTTTATATATACTTTCAAAAGCACAACAAAGAATTCTGCTCCTTTATATGTATAATATGATTTACAAATACAATGATCTCGAAATCTTAAGGTTGAATTCGAAAATATTAACCAAATTATGTTCTACTAAAATGTATGGATCAGTAATATCTACATATTAAATAACATAGATGTGCGTGAATTCATATGAGTATGCATGTTTGATAGATCAATTTTGGTTCGAGTATGGATTACATGTATCATCATCTCGAATTCAAATATTTGAATCCCTTTTTTGTTCACTCCTTTCACGCCCATCTCTCTCGCATGCATGCTCCTTCAGGTAGCTATCACTCTCTTTTCTCCAGCTCACCCGCACGCTCACTTCATGTTTCTCCTATCCTCGCAAACATGGTCTCTCGACGTCTCCCTTGAGAAGTGTCACACTCTCCCTATCATTATACATTACACGGTTTTCATTATCTCTCACGTCTCTATTGTTCTCTGGTATCACTTGGTACCTAAGCTTTCTTTTTCACCGCCACACACAGAGTCTCCACTCGTCTTTCACTTTGTCTTTCTCTCTATGGGATTCTCTCACACACCCTATATGTCTCTACATACGACTCATACCACTAAAATTACTCTCTCTCTCTCCTATAGACACAACATTTGTTGCGGTCTCCTTTTCGTCTCCATCCCAGACTGACACCGATCAGACAACCCCGACTACCATCTCCTCTCTCTCTCTCTCTCTCACACACACAACTCCTGCTTCCACTCCCCTTCCCGACTACCGTCTCTCCCTCACACACACAAAACTCTCGCTTTCGCACCCCAACTCGTATTTCTCTCACAAACATTTATCGACTAGCTAGCCTCTATATAGGTTTATACACCCGCACACTCATGCTTCCACCATCGCATACATGTCTCTCTCCCGCTCCTTGTATCTATGTAGCTTTTTCTTCCCTTCTTGAGACACGCCCTCTCGATCGTGCACACACACACTATCACCTCATTTTAAGCTGATACCTATCGCACACACACTACTTGTGTCTTTGTCACACATGCACTCCGTCCTCCTCCACTCTCCCTCTCTCTCACACACACATGGGCTTTTTGCAACAACTAGCAAGATGCCCATGCGTTGCACGGAACATCAAGATGCATTTGTATGAGTAGTTTATCTTGTGGGGGAAAAGGATGAACGAGGGAAGGCCTTATTTGCAAATGTGGAGAGGGGTGTGGGTATCTTTTTGCAAAATTGCCATAGTTTCCTTCCTATCCGTCAGATATAGATCGGACGGCCTATATTGCAGGATGGCAGGCACACGATCATCACCGACAATGCTTTTTATAAGAGTAGGGATAAAAAATAGAGTTGGTGATGATGGTGGGCCTGCCATCCTGCAATGTAGGTCGTCCGATTTATATCTGACGGATAGGAAGGAAAATATGGCAATTTACCCACACTCTTCACCACATTTGCAGATAAGGCCTTCCCTCGTTCATCCTTTTCTCCCACAAGATCTTGATGTTCCGTGCAACGCACGGGCATCTTGCTAGTAAGAGTAGAAATTAGACATATACCACTTCTCGAATCTTGAAACCAACAACATTCCTCCCTTATCTCATCAAAACCGCCAAAGGAATATATTTTGAGTGAAACATAACATATTTTTAGTGATATACGTATTTCAAAACTAGACTTTTTTTCTATCAAATCGGTGAATATGTATTAATCTACTTTGATCGTGTGGCAACGCATTGGCACATTGCTAGTAGTTATTATAATTTTTGGACACCAGACAAACGGTGGAGTACATATACGAAGAGAAGAGGCGCACGCACGCAGTCGGCCTCTCGCTGTCTCGCACACATGAGTGTTACGTAAAGGCGACGTTAACAAATAAACCCTAAAACCCTAGGTGCACGATTGCTGCATTCGCGGGTACCGGGTACGTGGTGGAGCACCTTTGTAGGAGTTGATGGTCGGGACCACAGGTGAACGACTTGGAGCGCGGTGGCTCGCCAGTTGCCACAGATCGAGTAGCCACGTTTAAAATATCGTTTTTTAGCGGGGTTAAGAGTTCCGATTTTCAATGGCACGTTATAAGTAGTAAGTAGTTTTTAGAACGATTGGTATGGAGCGAAAATGGAATTCATAGTACTACGTACCTCCTTGGCGTATGGTTGTATGGGTTTATGTTGCGAGATGTTGAACCTGGTAGTTCTAGGGCAAATACTATGGTTTAGATTTAGATGCTGGTTTTCAGTAATCGGAAGGGGAAACCCTTCTTTGATTAAAAAAACTACTACCTCCATTCTGGTTTACTAGTCCCCATCGTACTTTGGGTCAAAGTTTGTCCATGAATTTTACTTGTAAAATGTGAATGGAAAACGAGATTTTGTTATACCCAAACAAAAAAGGACTGGAGGGAGTGATTGCTCTGACACGGACGCGACCTCTCATAGCGCAGGCATTGAACCGGCGCGCCGGCCAAGAGGGCCGCACTCGCTGCAGGCCCGGCTGAGCACGCCTCCTCGCCGCGTGCAACCAGCTTAAGACTGCCCCGCCTGCCTTCATTGAATCCGCGCGTGTGCCGGCAACACGTCCTTCCGCGAGCCGGCAGGCATTTTAGAACACAAAAAATGACTAAAATATAATTAATTTACGCATGGTCTTGACTTGTTGTGCTCGCACTGGTAGCAGGAACTAGTAGAGGTTTTTCTTTATTTATAACTCTCCTCACATTTTTTTGGCTTTGAAGTGAATCATGGTTGTGGACATTATGTATGAATGTGCAGATATCTGTGAACATGAGTTTGATGTGGAAGTTGAACTTGGAATGTCGGGCTTGCGCGTGAACTATACCATGTCCAATGCTTCGTCTGTTATTGTTTGGAAAGTAATTGCTGTTATTACATGACCCGAAAAAAACATTTTGTGCCACATCAGTAGATGCACAGACATCACAACAGGCATGCTGACTGGATAAACATTTGAACCTAGCTATTATGAAGGAAATTTTGTATTGACAACAGTTTTAGATAGCAGGAGACGCCTAGCCTGCTCTGCCTCTGCTAGCTTATTTCTGGCTTCTTCCATCTCTTCTTTGGCTTGGGTGAAGAGAGCATCTGATTGCTCTTTTCGCTTCTTCAGGAACTCAGCTACATTCTCAAGGGCTGCTGCACGCTTTCTTTCAGCCTTTACTAATGCCACGAGGACACGAACAGCTGACGACTCCACCTGGCTTGTGTGTAATCCAGCATCATCTGGGAATTTGCACCTTGTGTCTAATCCAGCATCATTAGGGAACTGGCACCTTGTGTGTAATCCAGCCTCATTTTGGAAACATGATCTCGAGGTTGACCATACTTCCCTCCTCGCAGGAACTGCATCCTGACATGAAGTTACTTCTTTTTTAGATCAATACTCAGAGAAACCTAGATCCATTTAGTAGAAGCCAGATAAACAGAACTCGGAGAAGTGAATTCAAAAGGAAAAGAAATATAAAAACAGACTACAAGGTGAGAACACCCACTTCCTACATCAAGTTAAAAACGAAAGCATTAGGACGATTAAGACTCTTCTTATTACACATCGAAGAACACCACGCTTAAGAGAAACAGAAACTACAACATATACACATCGAAGAACACGAGGCTAAACGAAAGTAATTGAAAGGGTGTTACTTACCAAAGCTCGTTTTACAGGTTCGGTGCAGCTCCTCTTTAACTTGCCATGCTCCTTGAAGATGTCCCGAATATCCCGTGTTTGGTCTTCATTGCTCCTCTGCATGTTCACACTCGTGGTTTTAAAATCTCAACATGGCAAGAAAAATACTACTAGTAATACTCGCGCATCTTGTGGGCAACATTAAAGCACTCGTCTGCCATGTTAGAGCATCTCCAACATAATCGCAACGCGCGGTGCTTTAAAAAAGCGTTTACAGTGCTGGGATCGAGAAGTAGATACTAGAGAGTAGAGGATAGTTCTCAGCATAGATAGATAAAAAAAGATAATTCAACTACTCCTCATCGTCCGACTGCTCCTCGGTGATGTCCTCCTCCGATGTCTGACTGTAGGCGTGAAGATACCGATCATCGTCGGATTCCCAGGGCGACGCTGCTCCTAGACTCATGTTGAATTGAGCGTCCGCTTTTCGCCTATGCTTGTCCTCATGATAGGCGGCTCACTCCGCCCTCCTCCTATCCCTCTCCTCCCTCCTTTGAGCGTAGAACTCGCACTCGTTGATGATGTCCTGCGGGAAGTGTTGGCGCCACAATGCAATGGCTTCCCCGTCCATCTCGGCGATGCCGAGACGGTGCTCCTTCGCCCGCTCCCGCGTCGGCACGTTGGGGAAGTTCAATGTTCTATGAGGCCACCGGAGGCGCCACGCAGCCGTGTCGTATGCGCGGGCGGCCTCGGTGGCGGTGTCGAAATTGTCGAGGCCGAGGCGCATCCTGCGGAACCGGATCTCAGCGGAGAAGCCGCCGGAGGGGCGCGCGCGGACGCCACGGTATCCCCAAGTTTCCCGGTGACGCGGCGGCATGGTGGCGCGGCGGCGGCGAGGCGAAAAAGAGCGGGGAAAGAGCAGTAGCGAGGCACAAAGCGGTGGGAGGGCGTTGGATTTTATAAAGCGCGCCGGATGCCGCGCGCCAAAACTAGCGCACGCCCGGCCGCTTTTTCCCGTGCGCGCACGATCCTTTCCCGACGTCTCTGCTATCTCTACTCTCTTCTCTACGGTTATATTTATTTTATATTTAATATTTAATATTTATCTCTACTTCCTTTACTGTCTACTTTTTTCTCTATACTTTTTTTTCTTGCAATATAGGCCATCCGATTTATATCTGACAGATAGGAAGGAAACAAATGGGAATTTTGCAAAAAGATACCCATACCCCTCTCCAGATTTGCAAATAAGACCTTCCCTCGTTCATCCTTTTCTCCCACCAGATAAACTACTCATACAAATGCATCTTGATGCGTGCAACGCATGGGCATCTTGCTAGTTCTAAATACCTTTCCATCATTTGCCACATTGTTGGTTGCAGATGAAAAACCTACCCAAGCACAGCGCGATATAGGAGCGACGCACAATTACAAGCTGATATTCTGTTGGACAATGGAGGCTATAACCAATTACTTTTACGGGAACAATAGCACCCAGGAAAATTGAAGGGTAGGTATGAACAAAATTGGAACTGCACATGTACTGCTAAGTGATTCAATACACACATTACCAATCGAGGAGGAGAACGATGGTCGCGGCGGCCTCTGTGAGTCATGGTCGGCAACGGGAGTCAGTTCATTGTCCACGACGGTGGTACTTCTGCGCTTGGCGTCGGCTTCCGGGAAGCAGATCCGAGACCGTGGAAGACGATGCCGGGGAAGAGGCTCCGTCTACGACGACGACGGTGGACCGGCTCCAGTGCGGCGTACGAGGTCGTCGATGAGGCAGATGCGCTGCGGTGGACGAGTGCGCCGATGTAAAGGGGAGGAGCATGAAGGCTGCGGTGCCGTGGAGAAGTCTATTTTGCGGTGGGGATAGAAAATGGGGAGTATTCAGGTGTACTACTCTGGGTGCCGGGGTGGGGCTGGCTGGGTAGGGTGAACCTGAAGTTACGAAAACAGCCCCCTACCAAGCATCGTTCGTAGGCATGTTCCGAAGGCTATGATGGTAACTTCCCACTGCTCGAATCAGGGTCGCGGGAGATTTTCCCGCCGACCTCAAAATTTTGTGACACTGGACTCCCCGTGTGGCGTGTTGAGTGATTCGGCTAAGCAACTAGCGAGTAGTAGTAGTAAACTCTGCATATTAGGTTTGACCGAAGTCAAACTTCCTAAAGTTTGACCAAGTTTATATAAAAATATAAACATTTACCATAACAAATATGTATGATGTGGAAGTACATTCAATAATGAATCTAATGGTATTTATTTGTTATTGTATATGTTAATATTTTTTGTTATAAGCTTTCTGAGAGTTTACAAAACTTGACTTTGACCAATGCTAATACGCGGACTTAAATAAAAACGGAGGGAGTACACATTTGTTTTCTTAGTTTGTAGTGAACTAATCATTTGTTGAAATTGTGAAATAAATATATTAGGCTATTGACTTCGAATGTAATGGTCTATACAATTCAATAGTTACAATCATTGTCGAATCCCAAGATGTATACAAGGTCTATAGTACTTCACAACATGCTCAAACTCACATAATCCCAGTCAAATGAGAATCTAAATGCATTTCATAGTTATTACTTTGTAGGATGCAACAAAAACAACCAAAACTCTACATCATCCATTATAGAAGCAACATTTTCACATATCCCATTGTGTGAATGAAACATGCAGAGAGAGCTTTTGAAGATGGAGCAGATAGGGCGGGAAAGATTGTATGTATGTGGACGAGAGAGTAGGAGACAAACCTAATGAGACAGAGAGAGAGAGAGAAAGAGAAAGAGAGAGGAAGAAGTTAGGTCTATGAGAAAGATGGAGACATGTAATATACGTGATTCTGTATACGTGGAAGGAGAAGAGACAACATGTTTGATGAGAGAGTTGGAAAAACATGGACGAGAGGGGAAGGATCTCATGGGTTGAGGGATTGACAATTTTGTGCGGGGGAGAGAGTGATTGGTAATTTTGTGCAAGAGAGAGAGGATGGGGGGAGGTGTCAGTCAGTCGTCGTCACATCACCCTGCTTCCAAATGACCCCGCATTCTCTAGTGCGGTGTGGTCGCCGTCTTCGATCTGCTCGATGCCTCTTTGAAGATTGAGGTGTTGTGCATGTTGGGATGCAAACAAGCACAAGCGAGAGTGGTCGCTGTATAACCTTGGATGGGGATGAATTGTGTGCTCGGGGGAGTGTGTGTGTGTGTTGTGCTGCATGTGTGTGTGTGTGTGTGTCAGATATTGAGCGAAAACAAAACTAAGGAGAGAAATGGGTATTCACGAAGAGATTGCGCGGGCCTTGAGGTGGGAAGGGCCGAGTGAGGGTGTCAAAATGTGCGCGTTGATGCATATGTTGCATGCGATCGTGCGAGGGATGGATGAATCGAGAGATATGGTTGTTGTGTTACGGATGCTCCTCTCTCTCTCTCTCTCTCTCTCTCACACACACACACACAAGTAAACTAGAAGACCGTTCTCTCATGTATACACAACGTATCGGCATCTGTCTATGTCTCACTCATGCATGATCATTTGCACATTCACACCTCTCTATGTCTGTATCACACGCACACCGTCTCCACATTGCCCTTCCGCCACAACACACATATGGACACATACACACGTTCTCTCTCAGTCACACACACACACAAAATAAGTATTAAAAAAACTAGAGCGCACCTAAAACGTCCAAATCCAAATAAACACAAACTGGAGCTAAATTCAAATATATGGAAATATTGCAGCATCAAGAACTTTCCTAGGAAAAAAAGTTGAGTAATATTCGAGGATTGTTTTCACACACACAAAAAGGTTCGGTGGATGTCCTTCGAGCGCGACACGGTGACGCACCATTCGATCGACCGCGTGGTCGCGGTTCATGCGCTTGCACAGGATTCCGTATCGTGGCTGTGGTACTAACTTCAAAAAAATTAATAAAAGCGCTGCCTAAGTCTAATGTTTACGTGTACTAGTACGGTTTTCTTTTAAGTTTGACCAACCTCATATAAAACTAATGTAAGCTCCCATATGCGCACTCATCAATATGCCACCGCCGTTGCACATGCCGACACCCGCTTGTCCGGCCAACAATTTCTCGCCCATCACCGCCATGTTGCCGCCATCCCTCTGCCATGAAGCCGAAGGCTCGCCTGCTCACGTCGTCTGCAGTCCCTCCTCGCCATGCCGCCGCGCTGCCAAGCACGCGAGCAGCTGGTGGAGCCGTGTCTATGCACGCAGCGTACGAAGAGGAGGACGAGCACGTGCTCCAGCACGCCGGCGAGGAGGAACTAGCGTGTCATTGTCGTCTCCGCCCGCGCGGAGGAGGCGCGCATGGTGGCTGTCGCGGTGGAAGCCAGTCGAGTGCGTGTCGAGCCCGCAAACCGGGTGCGGACGCAGAATCTACCTTCGAGACCTTGAATGCCACGTGGATCCTGCAATCTGAAGGAGCAATTTGGGTCAGTCGACTCATGTGAGCCGTTTGATGCAACATGTATGGCTAGAAGGGCTTATTCCACCTCTTCTTCCATCTTCTTCCTTTGCTCCGTCGAACTTCTTTCACAAATCGACTGACCCAAATTATACTACTAGTACGAACGTATTAAGTACAGTAGGAACACGAAGGTACGAGCAGTAGTACCAACTGCAAGAAGAACAGTAGTAAGACATAGTACTAGTACTACTCTATGTACTAAACAGTTCAAATAACGAGAAAGAACATAAACATAGTTCTGCTGGGGCCTCAGCACAACACACCCTTGAAAATAAACTAAGCAACTAGTCAGCTTGACACTGCAGTAGAACCAGCATGAGCGACGGCACTGCCACCTACTCGGAGTCCGAGTCCACGTCCTCGACTTCGTCCTCGTCCCTCTTCCTCTTCCTCTTCGCCGACGCTTCTTTGCTTGAACCGGACACTGGGCTCTGCTTCTTCATCCAACCCATGTAGATATTTAAACAAAGGTAGGCATCCATTGCTGCGTACAGGATGTGATCTTCATCTAATGTCTTCGACTCCCATGCATGATGAAACTCGTGATGAGGTTTCTTCAGTTTAGCGTACGAAGGATCAATCATGGCTGCTGCCAGGGTCAGCATTGAAGGTTGAGAGGAGGACACCAGGCTTGCCTTCTGGAGATCGAAGGGCTGGCCTACAACGAGACCTATCCGACGCAGGACATCCCTGTCGTTCTTAAAGCCTACAGTAATGAATTTCACTCTTTTGTCCTTGAGGAAGTTCTTAAAATCCTGGCACTCAACGTCGGCATGGCATATGTGGTAGACCAAGCAAACGTTATGTACGCAAACCTGGATCACGGCGGGCTTCTTCCTCTCTTCGTCCTTTAGATCCTTCTCTCGTCCCAGGACTGTGGTGTACTCAACATCTAGCCCAGCGACCCACTCATCCGTTGAACTGTTGAACATGCGTAGGAAGCGAGCAAGCCATGCTTTCACCGTCGCGGATCCACGTGTGTAGATGACGATGAACTGATCGCCGGTGATGGCTCTAACCTGGTACTCAGCGGCGACCATGGAGATTTGGGAGGCCATGGATTTTGGAGGAGGGTTAGGAGAAGTTGAACTGTTGTACCCCGCAAAAACTGGGAGCGAACTAATGTGAAAGGACGGGACGACTGGGAGCGAACTGTTGTGAGGTAGAAGACGGGGACGAGTAGGGCGTGCGAACGGCGTGGGGTTGCTGGCTTGCCCGGTGGATAAACGGCTGCAAGCCCCCAAAGAGTTCTCGAGAACTATGCGGGACCCACTAGATGTCATGTCTACTAGACCCATATCGTAGGCCTGACGGTATAGCTTCTGCCTGTTCGCACGCCATGCCGGCGCGTGGATGTAACTTCACTTAATTCCGTCAACCGTCGCGCCTCCCACGACCTTCGCCTCCCTCGCGCGGTCGCGCCCTTTGAGACTTCGACCGGCTATAAATGAGCAAATGTTTTTTGCCTACTCCGCATGCATGATACTCCCTCTGGTCCTTTTTACTCCCGTCAACCGTTTGCAAAGTGTTTGACCAAATATATACTTTTTTAACACCACCTTATATTAATTAACCAGCCACACCAACACACTCATTCGATACAATATTCACCACACAGGGCGGTACGTTATTTACAAGAATACCATCTAATCTATTGTCAAAGCTATACTTAGCGATTAAGTGTGCCACCTTATTGGCCGAACGGCTAATCTTTGACAATTGAAGATTGTTGATCAACTTCGAGATGCTCAACGCTTTCATCTTCAGGTCACGCATAGCAGACCTGTCATAGTCCCCCGATGCAAGAGACGCTACCACAAAAGCGCAATCAGTCTCTAAAATTACAGGATTATGAAGAGAAATACCTATGTAGAGACCGGCAATGCAAGCCCTAAGCTCCGCTTCCTCCATGCTTTGACAGGCATCAATGAAATCCCACGACCAAATTTATACTAAAAATATCAATATCTACAATACTGATTATAATGAGTATAAGAACTATGTTTTATAATGAGTGTAAAAATATTGATTTGACATTGTGAATGTTGATACTCCCTCCGTCTAGGTGAGTAAGTCATCTTAGGCTGTGCACCGTGACCAAGGAGGAGGGGAAAACGAGAGACATTAATGTTTATTTGCTAATTAAATAGTATTGCATGCAATGAACTAACCACTGCATGTCATGTTTGATAGTCTCAGGTCATTAAAAGCATGCACACCCTCATCTCTTATTGGTTGATATGTCAAGAAACAAGAAACGAGGTAGAAGTTAATGCACCGCGCCTACGTGTTTTGGGATTATTTGGTTTTCGTAAGATGACTTACACACCTAGCTATTAGAGTACCACTACCTCCCTTCTAGTTTAAAGGGCTCGACTCAAAAATTTCACCTACTCTTAGCAAGATAGTAGAGGCGGTGGAATAGTTTTTGAAGTCTGCAAAAGTACTCAACTAATGTGTCGTTCTTCACAAAAAAATGTGTTTACCAATGCATGCATGAACACTAGTTACTCTAACCCCCCTCTCTTCTTTAATTCTTTGCCACATCAGCATGTTTGCTATTCCCGTGTGCATGATACCAGCTAAGATACCACCATGATGGCCAGCCTTAATCATCGCATGCAATAATTTAGTGCACCTTGAAATATGAACATGTGTGGGGCGTGTATGTTTTTAATGACTTGAGACTATACACAGCCCGGCATGCAAGATGACTTATTATGCACCGTTCCCCATACCTGCAGGAAGCCCGTTCGTCTCCAAATCTTTTCCTCTCCATGTGTGGAAACAATATGCCTACCAAACTCTCCTTCTCCCTCGGGCGGTCCCACAACTCCACCCCGTGTGAAAAAATCTGCATGCATGACTCTCCTCCCCCCACGCTCGTCCAATCCGTTGTGACCAGCAATATTTCCACCCCTTTGCTCCCCCGTAATTTACTCCAACAAATATGCCCACGTAGCTTTTACTTAACTTCAGGTGCATTGGGTCACTGACATATGGGCCCAGCAGGGTACTGGCCCACATGTCGGTGACGCAACTGGACCTGTAGTTAAGTCAGTGCAGCTTAGTCCATATCTTACGTAGGTGTGCCATTGCTCGCTATAGATACCGCGCCTCCCACGACATCGCTATCTCCTCCCCCTCACGTTCACGTTCATCGCTATCTCCTCCCCCTCCCTCTCACATCGACAACCATGGCATCGCCCCTCCCAAGCCCTAGGAGCCCCTGGCTGCACCGCGCGGACGGTCACACGTCGCCGTTCCATTCCTCGCCGCCACTAGTCGAGGAGGACACGTCGGTGTTTCGCTCCTCGCCGCTACATGACGTGTTGCCGTTCCGTTCCTCGCCGCCACAAGTCGAGGAGGACGCATCGGCGTTCCGCTCCTCGCCGCGACGCGTCGAGGTGGATGCGTCGGCGTTCCCAATCTCGCCAGCACGCGCGTCGGAGGACGCGTCGGCTCCCCGCTACGAGGAGAACGCCACGCCGCCCGCTGAGCCCCCCAGCCTTGAGGAGCTTTGGAAAGAAATAGATGTCGCCTTGTGGGAGGCTTTGCCTCCAGCAAAGCGCGCCAAAATAGAGGCGGAGAAGAAGGCCAAGGAAGAGAAGTGCGCCGTGCAACAAGCTTTCTGGGAGATCTATGTCGCGTCCGAGAGAGTCAAGCAATTGGTTCTTTGGCAGAAGGCTCGTGCGAGGGCCATCAGGGTGGTGGAGGACGCCCGTGCCGATGCCCTGAGTGCAGTCGGGCCCAACTGCCTCATCTACGCTTGGCGGTACATGGACCGGGTGCACGCTTCCAGCCAGGAGGAGTACATGTTGGCGCCGGATCACCACACCAGTGAGATCGTGCTCCCCCGCCGGCAAGCTGCCAATCAGCACCTCACGAATTGTGAGGTGAGGAAGAGGTGTTGTGTCGGCGCGCTGGGAAACGGCCGCGCACCAGGGCACTCATGGCACGCCGCAAGCGCTCCTGCAAGCGTCGTGGCTTTTAGAAGTAGTATAATTTTTGTTTCGTAAGGCGATCTCATTAGTTTTGGGACGCAAATGATAAATCCTGAACATTCAGGAATTTTTAGCATCCTTAATTAAGTATGTAAAAGGGAAAGTTTGGAAACGTTGTGTATTATTACGCATTTTGCAAGTACGTGCATATAGCACAAACTTTACTATATACTATCGGACTACACGTCTCTCTCGATATATGCTTGCAGACTGTGCTACTCCCTCCGTCCAGGTCAGTAAGTCATCTTTGGTTGTGCACGGTGACCAAGGAGGGAAGACTTGTACACCTAGATGGTGGGAGTACTACTATTACTTATGTAGGTGCAAATGCACGTTTTAACATTATGATGCGGTTTTTGTAAAAGTAGAAAAACGGCACTAGTCAAGCTTGTGAAACGATTCAATGCAAAACAAATGCAAAAATGCTCGTTTGATTGTTTACTTTTAGCTTCCTTCTCTGTGGTTATTTCTCTGTCGTACTTTGTACGGAGTATCTCACTGGTTGGAAAGGCATGCAAATTCCCAAACTGCTTCCTACACCTTGTATCGAATTTTTTGCCTAACAAGTTGTGTCGTGCAATTGGAATTCCAACTTGAGTACTACTACTAGTAGGAGTACCAGGGGCCAGTTCTTTTAGGCTTCTAGATTAGTAATCCCATAACTACTACCTCCATCCTGGTTTATTGGTCCCCATTGTAATCTGTGTCAAATTTTGATCATAAATTTAACTAATGAAATGTTAGTGCATGTCACATGCACTACTCCATCCGTCTAGGTGAGTAAGTCATCTTAGGCTGTGCACCGTGACCAAGGAGGAGGAGAAAACGAGAATCATTAATGTTTATTTGCTAATTAATAGTATTGCATGCAATGAACTAACCACTGCATGTCGTGTTTGATATCTCAAGTCATTAAAAGCATGCACACTCTTTATCTCTTATTGGTTGATATGTCAAGAAACAAGAAACGAGGTAGAAGTTAATGCACCGCGCCTAAGTGTTTTGGGATTATTTGGTTTTCGTAAGATGACTTACACACCTAGATGCACCGCGCCTAAGTGTTTTGAGTAACATTTTATCAGTTAAATCTTTGGTCAAAATTTAGCACAAATTACAATGGTGAGGAATAAACCAGGATGGAGTAGTAGTTTAGAAGCCCAAATAAATGAGTGAGGCGCCTTATTGTTACTCTCCACTGGTGGGAAAAGCTGGGGAAGCCGCCAAAAGAACTGGCCCTAGGAGTAGTAGCTAGGGATCGAGTGTGGGAGATGAACCGGAGAAAGTAAATGCAGAGATGAAATGCAAAAAAGACGGAGGGATGTAATGGTTTCTTGTCCGTTTATTTTACAAGGCCATTTATTACTGGGAGTGGTTGGGTTTTGTGATATGACGGCTTTACTGCCGCGCCACGAGCGGGTTGAGAGGTGAGACTCCCGTGCAGCGCCGCCCTCTACACTTGTACTACATCGGTCGTGGTTTATTAGTCCCCCATTGAATTTGACTGAAGATTTAACTTACAAAATGTTAGTGCATGTCAACAAAAACTATATCGTTGGATTCGTATTTGAACATAGTTTTGGTTAGACCTCAATACTTGTAGTCGTGGACCGCTAAAAATAGAAGAAGCCCAATTGATTTTGAATGATATAATTTTAGGTGACATGCATCAGTATTTAATCGTACTATATATAATGTTAGTTCAATTTTTGGTCCTACTAATCTATAGTAGTAAGGTGCCCGTGCGTTGCACCGAAGAGTGAAATGCATTGATCGGGGAGTTGTTTATTTTGACAAAGGATGTGGGGGTCATCTCATGTGTAACGGGTATCGATAGGGTTCTTCGGATATTATCTCATCTCTAGAGCTCACAAACATCTGGATGAAATAGATAAAAAGGTATCTTTTGCAAACAAAAGCGTTCAACTGTTCAACCTGCATCCAAAACTTGTGAAGAAATAACACTTATTGTGCTTTGCAAGAAATGATCTTTAAGAATTAGTTTTTGAGTATCGATTGTTATACATGTTGGCTACAGATGACATGACACTTTCTTATAGTCAACAGTTGGCTATACTATTAAGTAATATTAACCATGCCCTTATACACCTAGACGGAGGGATTAAATCAGGATGACTTGCAAGGGGGCAGAGGACATGTAAGAAATGGTTCATCGTAAGTCTTTCACCAGTACTGTAGTAAAAATTCATACATGGAATATTCTAGACTAAACCATAAACGGATACACTTTTATTCATGCGCGATACTCCAATAGAGCAAGATCATGCATGGAAGTCTCCACATGCTTAGACAGCGTATTACATTGAGCGAAGACTAATGATCAACATTTAACTTGATAATGCGTATTTTTTTAGAAGAACAGGGAGGCTCCTCCCCGGTTCCATTATCAAATGAAACCCAAAGTGTCTTACATCAGCTCACTGAGAGGAGCAGTTCAAAGGAAGGATTGCGGCGAAAGCCACTCAAGTTTAACGACAAGCTTACAGAATCAAAAGCGGCAAAGACACGGGGCATAAGCGCCCACACACACTACATGTTTTCTAAGTGCACTTGATAATGCGTATGTCCAGGTGAACCTCCTTGGAGTCCCCGTGCACCGAGTCGGCGGGTAAAGGATGGAACGGATGCCATGGGTTTTCCAAGTCCACATTGGAGGGATAGTCCCAGCTCCTCAGAGTCCAAGTCTGTCCGATGAGGCCGGTTTCGCCGCACGCACCCGGAGGGGTAGTAACACTGACCACGCACCCGTACATCTGCCTCGTGTCAGTGTCAGCGGCGACGCCCCTGACGCACATTACAGAGATGGGGCGGCGGCCTGCGCGGGCCTCGCCGGTGCCCACGATCAAGAGGAAGACGCTGTCGTCCTCCTCCGAGAGTAGCAGGCGACGGTGATCCTCCACCGACTCCAGCATGGTGAACCGGTAGCACGTGTCGTACTTGATGTTCTCCGCCAAGGGCCAGTAGTGACCGCTGCACGCATCCGTGAGGTGATGCACCATGTCCGCCGGCGAGCCACAAAACGGCATCGGGCACTCATAGCAGTGGATGAATGGCTCCTTGGAGGCATCGACCAGGCCGTCCATGAAAAGGGAGTGGATATAGGGGACGTTGCGCCAGTTGAATATGTGAGCAAGTTACTACGAGATTTAATCTGAATAAGCACAAAATAAATCATGACGGCTATAACAGAGATGAAACTAATCATGTGGACTAGCATAGTAGTAGGATACAGAGTAGAAACATGAATTCTACCACGATTTCGAACAGGAAGGACAGAAACACATACGGTGCAACAGGAGCAGCACCGTTGGTGTTGAGGTTGTCGCCCATATCATTGAGGAAGAGGTTACTGAGGTCGGGGAAGAAGTCATCGTCGATGAAATCGTGGCTGCCAGCAGTCGCGAGAGTGCGCTCCCCATATTTCAACAGCGCTCGCCGAATGGAGCGTAGGAGGGAGTGGCTGTAGGGGACGTTGCGGCCGCCGAATGGAGCACAGGTGTGGCACACGAAGCAGTAGATGGTGTCCTTACTAGTACTCCCTAGTCTCTATCTATCTATATCTATATATATCTACTCTTATAGAAAACCGAGTTGGTGATGATGGTATGCCTGCCATCTTGTAATATAGACCGTCTGATCTATATCTGACGGATATAAAGCCAACTATGACAATTTTACAAAAGATACCCGCACCTCTCTCCACATTTACAGATAAGGCCTTACCTTGTGCTCCTCCCTAGGTCTCTATCTCTACAAGTACTTTTTTATAACAAATCGAATAGTGTTGCACCGTCCGCTGCATGCCCGGCTAAACACGCCTCCTCGCCTCCATCATCACCAACTGAGTCTTTTATAGGAGTAGGAGTAGAGAAAAAAACGAGTTGGTGATGATGGTGTGCCGTGCAATGCACGGGCATCTTGCTATTTTTTTGCATATAAGTCCAAACACCATGTAGACACGGTCTTTGAGCACGGTTCATAGTCGTTCCACAATCGGGCATCGAAGTTTGTAACTATTTTAGATTAGAATATATTACTCCTCCGGTGCTAGTAGTAGAGTAGAGTCCTACTCTACTACTCTACTCTAGCAAGCTAGGGCATAGTACTGTAGTAGGTACTGTAGGGAGTACCAGTACTGTGATCACTCAAGCAAGTTGTCTGGCATCGATATGACCCTACGCTGCTAGTATGTGTCTCGTAAGTCAAGCGGCATGCTGTAGTCATCATCACCTGTCCACTTCCCACAGCACATATTCGCTTCTCCATCTTTGTCTGCACATAATCTCGTCCAAGCTTCCATCCCCGCTACGGTGCCTCCCCCCCTCGTTCGAAACCCAAGCACTAACAATTGCAGAACCGAGCAGCGTCCCCTGAAAGAGTGGCTGGAATTTGCTCCCCACAAAGGTAATCAAGCTCATTGTTTCGCGTGTGGACAATCTCAGTACCATGCCGCTCGCTGCGTGCTCGTCGGGGCTGTACCGTTTACTCAAAGCCCTCAGGCTGGAGCTTTTTAAGCTAGCTCCTTGCTTGCTGATGCCGCCTGATCTTTACAAATGGCGTGTCACACAGCATAACGATCGTAGGGTGGCGAGCATCAAGCCCCTTCACTGCGATCCGATCCCCGTCAGCCTCAGCTACATTAACAGTATGTACTGGATCGGCATGAACACGTCTTGGATGGTGCTCGTCGACGGTCGCGGCAGCTGGATGCTCGTGGTGGTCTACACCCGGCGATTGATCCCCCTTCCTTCGATTAACACTGCACTGGTTTGGCACCGCGGCCCAAAATACTCGAAATCTTATAGTAGTTGTCACGCCCAATATGCAACCTTATCCAAAAGGAACTCGAAGGTCCCACCAAGGATAGACCCGCATATTGAAACTCTTTTGCAAGGTGGATATCATTACATCACATTACATAATAGATGGGGGTACATACAAGAGGCATACAATGCCACACGAATACAACATCATCATACATAAGATCAACATCCGACTACGGATGAAACAGAAACAAAAACTCAAACGACATCCACCCTGCTAGCCTAGGTTGCCGACCTAGAACCTATCCCCTGATCAAAGAAGAAACAGAAGAAGAACTCAAGCAAGCAAGCATCGCTCTCGTGTCATGATCATCACGTAACATGTACCTGCAACTGATGTTGTAGTAATCTGTGAGCCACGAGGACTCAGCAATCCCATTACCATGGATGTCAAGACTAGCACAGCTTAAAGGGAAAGGAAGGGGTAAAGTGGTGAGATTGCAGCAGCGACTAAGCATGATATGGTGGCTAACATACGCAAATAAGAGCGAGAAGAGAAGCAACGAAACAGACGTGAAGCTAACAGTGATCAAGAGGTGATCCTGAACTCCTACTTACGTCAAACATAACCCAAAACCATGTTCACTTCCCGGACTCCGCGGAAAATAGACCATCACGGCTACACACGCGGTTGATGCGTTTTAATTCGGATCTGGTGTCAAGTTATCTACAACCGAACATTAACAAATTCCCATCTGCCACATAACCGCGGGCACGGCTTTCGAAAGTTTATACCCTGCAGGTGTGTCCCAACTTAGCCCATGATAAGCTCTCGCGATCAACGAAGGATATACCTTCTCCCAGGAAGACCCGATCAGACTCGGAATCCCGGTTTACAAGACATTTCGACAATGGTAAAACAAGACCAGCAAGACCGCCCGATGCCCCGACATCCCGATAGGAGCTGCACATTTTTTTTGAAAGCTTAGGACAGTGATGGCAGCCCCTCACTGACTTCAAGTTAACTCAACACAAATGTACATGTACAACTCTGTGGTGTTACATTAGGATGGGTATGTTAATCCCTCACCACTAGAGAGGAATTAGAGTAGATGGACAAAATACAATACAAAGTAGTGTTCTGTTTGTCAAGCTAGATAGAAGTGACAAAGTTGTCCACGAACGGCACCAGAGCCTCCCTGACCCTGTATCTCATCATATGAAAATCGGTCTTGAACCTGAGGAGCCAGCCCTCGAACGTAGGCAGCACCACCCTGAAGTGTCTGTTGTTGCGTTCCTTCCAAATGCTCCAGGCTGAAATGATGAATATGTCCATAAACATAGGGTTCGCCCACCTGGCTCTTGCCTCATGCACAAGTTGGCGCCTGTTACCGCCGCTCATCCAATCGATCCCCAGCTGCATCCAGCAAGCCCTACTGAACGGACAATGGAAGAAAAGATGCTCAACCGTTTCTTCGGGCGGGTCATCACAGAGGAGGCAAGTGTACATGTCATCACGCAGCTTCATGCCTCTCCTCTTTAGCACGTTCCTGGTATTCGGTCCGTCCGCTAGAAGGAGCCATGCAAAAACCCTCCATTTATTAGTGCATTTTGAATTCCAGATCCATTTGAAAGCATCGTCCGCCACCACCTCATGAAAGCAATGATCGTAGTACTTCTTAGGACTGAATCCCGTGCCCCCCAGGTGCATCTCCAAACGTCTCGGGCTTCAGCGAGCTCTGTGGAGGCCAAACTGCATTGAAGATCTTGCAGCTCTTCCCTGGCTTGCGTCGAGAGCGGCAGCTGAAAATTTCACCCAAGTGTAGGTGCTGTCAGTAGCGCTTGCACCAAGACATCTTCGTCAGTCGCAAAGGAGAACAGCCTGGGGTGGCTATCACCGAGGACGCAGTTGTGCCATAGATCCTTCCAAAATAGCACTGTGCTCCCGTCCTGAACCTCAACCAACATAACCCCTCTGTAAGTTGGAGCGAGATGCATGACATCGCGCCACCAGAACGACCCGCACTGATCAGCTGCACGGGGCACCAAACCCTCATAGTATTTGGAACAAATTAGGTTAACCCACGGCACATCACATCGATTGTAAAACTTGTGTAGTTGCTTGAGCAGTAGGCTTTGGTTCTGAATTTGAAGATTAATTATCCCCAACCCACCTTTCTCTTTGGGGCGACAGACAAGGGTCCAAGCTGCCATGGACATAGTTTTGTGGCCATCATCTGTTTCCTTCGCCCAGAGACAGTATCTCCTTAGTTTGTCAAGGTGTTCCAGGATCTTTGGTGGCAGCCTGATCGAACACATAGCATAGATCGCGAGGGACGTGACCACCGAGTTGACTAGGGTAAGCTTTGACCCAAGGTCCAGCAGCGACGCCGCCGTGGACAACCTACGCTCGACCGAAGCCACAAGCGGCATCAGGTCAGAGACTGTGGGTTTAGCCGTGCCCATCGGCATGCCAAGGTACGTGAACGGCATCTCTCCAACCTTGCACCCAAAAACCTCAGCCAGTCGCTCCGTCGCGTCGACCGCCGTGTTGACAGACATATGAGTCGATTTATGAAAGTTGATGTGCAAACCTATGGAGGATGCGTAGTCCTGAAGAATGTGTTTGATCGTCTCCGCTTGTGCTTGGTCAGCTGGCATCACTAGGATCGTATCATCCGCGTATTGAATCACCAGGTAGTCACTCTCCACGGCGGGCATGGGCAGCTCGAGCTCTCCCCTCCTATAAGCGTCATTGATGGCCGCCTGAAAAAGGTCAGCTGCCAAGACGAAGATGAGGGGGGACAGCGGATCCCCCTGGTGCACCCCTCTCTTACAAAAGAATTGCCTACCCGGTGTTCCGTTTAGCAGTATCGAGCGCTTTGCCGTCGAGAACAAGTAGTGGATCCACCTCAGCCAATGACTGTCAAAACCCATGCACTCCATGATCTGCATCATTGGAGCGTGCTCGATCGTGTCGAAGGCCTTTGCGAAATCTAGCTTAAGGATGGCAATCTCCCTCCTCGAGTTTTGACACAGATGAATGAATTCATACGCCCATGCCACACAATCCCAGATCGATCTACCCTTCAAGAATTCGTATTGGTTACGGTGGATAATTTTAAGGACCACTTTCTGTAAACGATTAGCCAACAGTTTCGTTAGTAACTTGAGGCAGCAGTTGAGGAGCGTTATGGGACGATATTCATCCGCTGTCTCGGGCGATTGATTCTTGGGGATGAGGGTGATAAAGCCAGTGTTTAACTTTCAAGGTCCAAAGTGCCTGCATAAAAATCAAAACAAAGACGATAGAACTCCTCCTTGATTATGTGCCAGCAGGATTTGATGAAGCTCCCACTAAAACCATCGGGTCCAGGGGCCCTATCCGATGGCATCTCTTTAACCACCTGGTCAATCTCCTCCCGGGTGAAGGGCTCGGACAGGGACTGCAACCCATCAACTTTTTTGATGATGCGGTCAAGATCAAATTTCATGTTGGTAGGGGTAGAGCAGCCCAGCCTTTCTTTGTAAGTTTGTAACAGCACTGCCTCCTTGCCCTCATGGTCATAGACGACTGAACCATCAGCCAGCTGTAGCGAGGCAATGTTGTTCCCTGCGGAATCATTCAGTAGCGACTCTATGGAAGAACTTGGTGTTGCCATCACCAAATTTGAATTGCCTAATAGTGCAGCATTTCTTCCAGTACACTTTCTTGCAATCAAGCAAGTGGAGAAGGTGCTTCTTCAGGATGTTTCTCAAGTTTGCTTCGGGCACCGACAACCGCCTACGCTCCTCAAGACCATCCAGCTCCAAAAGAGTTTTATTGCAGTTATCGATTAATACAGATAGTTTGGATATTCTCTTGCTCCATTGATTCAGATCATACCTCAGGGTTTTGAGCTTTTTGCACAAGACCGCAGCTGCGTTCGGGGCATAACATTTCATGATCGCTGCACAACGTCAAAGAAACCTGGTTGCTTGATCCAGTAGTCCTTAAAGCGAAATAATTTGGTCTTTGGAATTTTGGTCTGGATACTGACATAACAAGGCACATGATCTGATGTGGGCCTCCCCAGAGGCATGACTAACGTATTCGGGTACTTGGCTGCCCAATCAACAGAGGTAAAGTGCCAGTCTAACTGTTCGAGGAGGGGATTAGTTTGCATATTGCTCCATGTGAACGCATGCCCCTTGATTGGTATTTCTATCAATGAGTGTCTACGTATGAATTCATTGAAGATTATCATGTCATTAGCATCACCACCCCCACGGTTACGATTATCAGGCGCTCTCATATAGTTGAAGTCACCTAGTATTAGCCAATCTTCCCCATTTGGAATTTGGAGATCAAAGAGCCACGCAGTAAAGAGAGCTCTGTTGGGGTCGGCGCATGGACCATAAATGTTAACAAGTGTCCACGAATCGTTGGACTGGGTCAAAGTAAGCCTAACGCCAAGAGCGAAAGATTCAGACAAAACAGATACACCAGTGAAAACTGAACTCATCCAGGCAGTAATTAAACCCCTAGAATTACCCACAGACGGAACAAATTCAAACATATCAAACTTCTTAGGGCAAAAGAGTTTAACATACGACGCATCAAAAGTTTCGCGCTTGGTTTCTTGAAAGCAAACTACTGAACACCCACTAATTTCAATTGCATTATGGATCGCCAACTGTTTTTTTTAGTTGATGCCGCGCACGTTCCAACAAAGATCGTTCCAGTGTTTATTTGTCGCCATTTAGGTTTAGTTCAGCTCCGGATCGTCCCCACGGCCATGTACCAGGAGAATCTGGTCACTAAGATCTTCAGCTGGAATCCCACATAGCTCAGTCCCCACACACTGCAGTTGCTGCATTGGGGTTGGGGGAGGTATATCCTCGGACTAAACCAATGCAGGCTTCAGTGTCATTGGGGAGCAGGGGTCTGTCGCCTTGGAGGAACTAGCAATCGCATGAGCTATCCTAGACTTGACCCTGGAAAGCAGTTTCTTAGTGTCAGTGATAATATTTGCTTTGAATCCATCATACCTAGTAGCCCTTGAGCTACATCTCAAACAGATCGTGTCAACTGGCGCTTTTTCCGCAAGGATCATCTTCTGAATATATTTGTTCACGGGCTTGGCCGCGACAGCTTCAGAAGATTCAGTTAAGATGGCAGCATCCTTGGACACTCCATCAGATGCATCCATCTCAGGTAGTGTGACAGTTTCGGCATAGATAGCCCAGATCTCCGCAGGTATGACAGTATCAGTACAGAGATGGGGCAGCAATGCGGTCTCAGGGCGGATCTGCGCATTCATACGGTACATACCTTTGCTCACAGCAGCACCCACATAGTTAAGAAGAGCAAGAGGGTTCAGAGGGAACACCCCTTTCATCAGACAATCCTCAGGTGCAGTGATGCAGCGAGTGTACCTTCCAAACGAGATTGTCCAGAGGAATTGCAGAATCAGGTACCCTTCATCAGCCTGAACTTCCACATCAAGAGAGCGACCATTGGCACGCACAAACTGTAGGCCAGAAGTTGGTGTTCCATTGACCAGTGCATCCGCAGCCTCAGAAATTTCAGAATAGATCGACCACTCATCCTGGGGATCGTCAGTGGTGTTACTCTCCCGTTCCACACCGTCCATGAGAGAGGGGCCCGTGTATTGGAACAAGGTTCTGAAGCTAAAACCCCTATATAGTGGTGGTGCAACTGGGCACTCACCCCATCCTCCGTTCTGTGTCATCTGCTGCTGTAGCGCCTGCTGTTCCCAGGCTTCGTCAACCTGCTGCTGCAGCCATCTCTGATTATCAAGAGCCCACTGTTGTGCAGCCGTCAGATATGGAAAATCGTACGGATGTGGGGAAGCATTCATTGGAGGAGCATCATCTTCATTGCCAACCAGATCAGGAATTGTGTGCCTTCCATTCAGAACATATACAGGAACCGACCACGACCTGCCCATACCTGGCAGAGTGCCTATGCGTTTGATCACGAGGCTGTGAGGGACTTGCGCGATGTCACTGATGATGACTCGCACCAGCACTCTTTCTTTGTTGTGCCCAGGCCTGTGCCAGAGATCCAGCTTCCCAAAGCACGAAACCGCCTTGTTGATGTAGTGGTCGTTCTGGTAGTCCATAGGAAAGGCAAGAAACAGCACCCAGGCAACATACTGAAACAG
Source organism: Triticum aestivum (assembly GCF_018294505.1). Lineage (NCBI taxonomy): Eukaryota > Viridiplantae > Streptophyta > Magnoliopsida > Poales > Poaceae > Triticum > Triticum aestivum. Next base: position 191,856,328 of record NC_057798.1, on the reverse strand, counting down.
GCATCTACGCATATTCTCCCCTTCGTCATGCGGCACAAAAGAGAAGGTCATATCCTCATCTATGGGATCTAATTGATGTGGACTTTCGTGAATAAACTGATCCCTTAAAGCCACATCAGCAAAAGCAACCATGCCTATACCAATTGGATAAACAAATGCATCGGGCACATCAAGATGGAAATCCTCTCTCATGATGCGAACTACCTCATCCAACACAATCTGTTTCTGATGGTCTGGGACCGGAGGGACAGCGGTAACAATGGCATACCTCTCATGGTTCAAAGGCGGATCATCCACCACCATCATGTTGCGAGCTAGCCTGTGATCCGGCCCACGCTCAATCCTGGCTCCCATCGGCATGAACTGGAACGGTCGCGCCAAGAAGTTAGCCATGGCAGCAGCGGCGGCGACGGCAGTATCAGCAGTCAGAGGCAAAGCAGGGTAGGAGGAGGATGTGTCGCTCTGCTCGTTGGCTGACAGGGGCGATGGAGTCGGCAGAGGTAGTATTGCTTGAAGCGGAAGCGTCTGCCCAATGACTATCGAGGGAGGGGGCCCAACTATCGGCACTTCCTTTCTGGGACGCCAAACTAGTTTTTTAATAGGAATATTTGGATTCTTTGGTGGGATGATTGATCGAACCCGCGGCAACGCATTCATGCTGATACGATCCTGCCGTTCCACCTTCCTCTTTTTCCAACTAAATCGAGGAGCAGATTCAGTGGCACAGAGATTGGCCCCATGGCCCAGCAGATTGCATCGCCTGCACCAGATAAGCCCAGGACAAAACTCTCTCTGATGGGCCAGGCTATTACATATAGTGCATGCTTTAGCTGGCCGGCCCACCACCTTCCTCAAGCAGAAACATGCACGTTCAAAATTATGGCAAGTGTCACAAATTTTAGCGAGGCAGTTAATAGCTTCATGACAGTCCCCACAACATTTGGTACAACGACCCAAAAGACGGTAAATGAAATCTGAGGGAGGCAGATCCTCCAAATCATAAGATTTTTGGATACTTACATCATCATAATTAGCTTGCCTTAGGTCCAAGATATCCTCCAAAACCAACACAGGAATTTTGCGCCAAATCTGTTCACAATGATTCTTACCTAAGAATCTTTTGGTAGTGATTGCCGTATGATCCGAAGAAACTGGGATTTGCAAACTACCAAAGAACAGACTCTCTTGCAATTTCTCAAGATGTGCATTGTTGAGCGAAGGATCATCCACGAGGTCCAATACTTGTGAGCATCCAGGTTGAGCAGAAGCCTCATCGAATGAATTCATTAAGTTGGTAGAACGCTGAATGCAAAACCCAAACTTGGCCAATTCCTTTGAGGATGAGCCATCTTTAGATGCACTTTTTTGAAGAAAATGCAGTTTAGAACGGATGGCTTTAGGGGCACTACTCCCAAGAGGAGTGCTGCCCACAACTGGATCCATAATTGGCACATTCCAAGGGTGCTTGAAGAGACCAAATTGACAAACAAAATCTGGCCAAACCCTATCCCGTAGGGCATAAATTAAATGTCCAACTTTGTTTGAAGCCACCGAAAACCTAAAATTCCTTGCTCCAATAGAGGTAACTTTGAAACCAGAAGCAACTCCTCCAATGCAACATTGTAAGGCCAAACCAACCGAAGCACATGTCAAGGGATAAGATGCAGAAGAGAACGTGGCCGCCAAGAAAAATTCCTTGGAGGAAGAATCCGGGGAGAAATGGACCGTGGATCTGAAGCGCCTACGAACCTGGTCCTCGACCTTAAGGCCGGGGTTGAAGTCCCAGTGGAGGAGCCCTTCCATGGTGAATCAGCTGCACATATCTCGTTCTCAGGGCAACACCGGATAGGTCAGCCTACGAGTAAAACCAGCCCTCGAGTTGCCCCGAGGTGGCCCCGCAGTCTGCCCATTTCGGACCAACACTCGAAGGAGCACTGGCCCGGGGGGGTTAAATAAAGATGACCCTCGGGCTCCAGAAACCCAAGGGAAAAAGGGCTAGGTGAGGCAAATGGTAAAACCAAGGTTGGGCCTTGCTGGAGGAGTTTTATTCAAAGCAAACTGTCAAGGGGGTCCCATAAATCACCCAACCGCGTAAGGAACGCAAAATCCGGGAACATAACACCGGTATGACGGAAACTAGGGCGGCAAGAGTGGAACAAAACACCAGGCATAAGGCCGAGTCTTCCACCCTTAACCAAGTATATAGATGCATTAATTAAATAAGAGATATTGTGATATCCCAACATAAACATGTCCACCATGGAGCAATCTTCAACTTCATCTGCAACTAACAATGCTATAAGAGGGGCTAAGCAAAGCGGTAACATAGCCAAGCAACGGTTTGCTAGGAAGGGTGAAAAGGTTAGAGGCTGACATGGCAATTCGGGAGGCTTGATCAACAAGAGATAGGTAGCGCAGCAAAGCGATAGAACGAAGCAACTAGCATAGCAATGATAGTAGTGAGATCCAAGGTGATGGTCATCTAGCCTGAAATCCCGCTAGGAAGAAGAACGAGTCCATGAAGAAGATGAAGCCACGAAGACGAACCAAGTGTAGACGAACGAATCCTCACGATCGCAACGAAACGGGAACTATCAAGAGAAGCACACAACATGGTAAACACACCACACATGAACATGACATGATGCACAATAAGCATGATGCATGACAAAGCTACATGACGCTACTCATGGCAAGAGATGATGCATACAAGAGCAACACATCAAAGCAAGTTTAAATGAGGCCGGAAACAACATCTAAAAATTCCAATAAGTCCTCATATGCAAATTTCGAAATTGGTCCAGATCTGAATAAACCTTATGTTCAAGTTGTTAAACAGCAAGTTAAGATGCACCAAGATGATCTACATGAGATTCTAGTCAAGTTACATATAAAGTTCATTAATTCAGAGCTACGGCCTAGAAGATATGAACAAAGCAAGTTAAACATGGCATTGATGCAAAATGCATACAAACACCAAGCAAACACACTCAAAACAAGGATGCAACATGGTAATATGAAACTACATGCAAAACTAAGCAAGTTCCATATAGAGCACACTCAAAACGGAGCAACGGTGCAACACATACACTCTATACAAGTCATAACAACAATCTGTCCAAAACAACAACTAGGCATCTAGCAAGCATCAAAACAACATGCTACAACACCTTAACATGAAAACAAAAGGCATGGACATGATGTACAGGTAAAGCATAACAAAACATGAACACTGAGCTATCTCCAGAAATCACTAGAACATGCTCAAAAACACATGGCAAGATTGCAAATAATAACAGTTTCAGACTTTACAGAAATAACATCAGGTTGCAATGTTTAGAGCTATCAAATAACATGTTACAGGAACTTATCAGGGCAAAAAATGGCATGATACTACTAAATGCATAGAACAAAAGTCCCTTACTGACCATGAGCCAAAAGGGATCAGAAGATATGATGGCACCCATGTAAACATGGCAAGTGATATGACAGATTCAAACATGGCAGGAACAACGATAAGTAGGCATGTTTGTGAGCTTGTACCACTCACCACGGAGCAATACATGGCATGAAGAGGTAACCAACAGTAATAATACATGTTTACGAAGCTAAGAATGGCAAGAACAAGTTCATAGGTTTCATGGATCAATAGCAAAGCTCATGGCAAAACTGGACTTAATGTTAACAGGCTGACAGCAACATTATCAAGATTACAACAAGGTAGAGCAGGCTATAAATGCAACCGGGGGCATGGATGGATAGCGCATGATATTTATAACAAAACATCCTTAGTGAACATCTCCATATTATGCATAGAATGACTTGTAGAAGCTGGTTTACATAGCATCACAAATTTACAGATTCAGCCTAGCAAAACAGCAACAGCAAGTACCCTACTTAACAAGCTTGATGCACTCACTACAAGAATCAAAAAAATACATGGATGGAACCCCTGTAAATATGGCATGTCATAGTTCAATACACATGTAGACATCAAGCTCATAGGATGCACACATCAAATGCAACAAAAATGACAAATCATCAAGTTATAACAGTTTCAGCAAATTAACATCACATAGCACTCTTGCAACAATGATTCAAGCATCAAGATGAGCTCAAATGAACATGGTGCAATGGAATGAAATGTAGAGCATCTCACAGCGAACATTTTGACATATAGCACGCACAAAACGGAGCTACATGCACAGAGTTATGATGCGATGAACAGGGCATGAAAATGTTACAGATCTGGGGACTTAGCAGATTTTCACCTTGCGAAAACGTGGACGGGGAGGACCCGGGATGGAGGGAACCGGGGAAGGGGCAGCATTTGGTTCGAGGATGGATGGATCTCGTCCCGATCCAACTTCGGCGATGATGAGGCAGCTCCGGCGAGGAGGAAGCCGGTGAGGGGCGCGGGGCGCATTGGCCAGAGCAACAACGGCGGACGGAGGCAGCGCGGGGCCGGCGGCGGTCGAGGCCAGCGGGGGGGCGCAGCGCTGGCGGCGAGGCGAGGGGCGATGCAGGCTGAGAGGAAGGCCGGCCTCCGGCGAGCGCGGGAGGTCCGGGCGCGGCGGCGGAGATCTGGACGGGCGGCGGCGGAGGCGAGCGGGCGCTCGGGGCGGCGGCGCGGGCACGCGGGCGGCGGAGGGAGCCCGACGGCGGCGGAGTCCGGCGAGGGAAGCGGCCGGCGGCACTCGGCGCGGGAGCCCGCGGGAGGCGACGGCGGGCTGTGCGCGGGCCGGGAGGGCCCGGTTCGGCCCGGGGCGGGCCGGATCTGGGCCTCGGGTGGCGCGGCGGCGGAGGGAGGAGAGAGAGGGCTGCGGAGGCCAAACGTGTCGCGCTGGGATTCGCCGGGCACAGCGGCGCGGACATGTCCGACTCGGGACGGACATGTCCGGCGGCGGAAGGTGGAAGAAGACTAGGGTTCATCCGGGATTTTCGGGAGGAGGCACAAATATATAGGTAGTGGGAGCTAGGAGAGTCCAAATGGGGAGCGGTTTTCGGCCACGCGATCATGATCGAACGATCGAGAGCACAGAGGGGGTTAGGATAGATTTTGGGCCACTTTGGAGGGGTGTTGGGCTGCACAAAAGAAGGGGTTCGGGCTACGCGGTTAACCGTTGGAGTATCAAACAACCTCCAAATGGCACGAAACTTGACAGGCGGTCTACCGGTGGTGTACCAAGGCCACTTGGCAAGACTCGGTCCATTCCGAGAAAGTTTAACACCCGCTCACAACAGGAGACAAAAGGGGAATGCCGGAGGACATATGAGTGCCGGATTGCAAAACAGACAACGGGGAAAATGCTCGGATGCAAGAAACGAACACGTATGCAATACAATGTACATGATGACATGATAAAATGCAACACGCAAGAAAATGACATGGCAATGACGGAGAATAACGGGAAGACACCTGGCGCATCGGATCCGGGGCATTACAACACTCCTCCACTAACAAGAGATCTCGGCCCGAGATTTTAGGACCGAGATGGAAGGGAAAAGGGATGAGGTGAAACAAGAACTCAAGAGAAGAAGCAAAGAATCGAGAGAACTCGATAAGAAAAGAGAAATGACGAGAATGATGAGAATTGAAAGCTCACGAAATTAGATAGACTATGAAACTACTCTGGTTAGAAGGATATAAGAAACGAATAAGACTGAAAGGATTTAGGCAGCACTCCGGCTGAAAATGGAAGGAATAGAACATGAGCTTCACAAGATGGGATGGCACTTGACGAGATGAACAATGCAAAGCCTCCGAAAGAATTGAAATAGAAATGAAAAGAACTTAGAAGGAAGGATTGAATATAGTTGTTGAGAAGATCAACAACGAAAAGAATAAGCTTGTCATGGACTTATGGATAACATCTCAAAAATTATGAGGTGGTAACCGACCACAAACGGAAATGATTGGATAGCTGAGAAGAACGAAGAAATGCAAAACTCCACTTCAAAAGAATATGGAGAATTAATTACACTTCGAGACGCGAGAAGAAAAAATGCCTGAATTTCTCCAACAAATTCTGGATGAACTCTTGAAGAATGAATTAAATCATGATGAACCACCGTGAAGAACTCCGGTAACAAAAGGATGACGAGATAAAATGAAGGATGAAATAATAAGATGAGCCTTGCAATGATTTAGATGGAGGTCCGAACGAGATGGCTGAGGAAATAGAACTCCAGAAAAGAAAAGATGAAAACACTTGGAACTAGAATTTATTCACCAAGAACAAACTTCGAAGAAAAGGATTAATCACTTTGAGGAAATAAGAATAAGATTTATTTTATGCTTATCGTTCATCAAATTTAATTGATGACAAGCCACGGATTTGGCATGCAACTTATTTTTGTTGAAAAGAATTGAGAAATGACGCATCGCAAACTTGAGAAGGTCTTCATGAACCATCGGTAGGATTGAAAGAATGAATGGATTAAAATGATAATCAAGGAAAAAGAATCTTGAACGAACCACCGTAAGAATTCGGAAATGACTGCCGAAAGAGAATTAATCACCGGAAGAATTAGAAGAACAAATATGCTTGAAGGGATTTAGATGCAAAAGGACAAAGAGATCATGAGCTGATAAAGAATACTTGACAGATGCACCGGGATAACTAGATAACGGTAGCTGAAATGATGGCCTCTGGTGAAATGAAATGGAAAAATAACTTCTGACATACTCTGGATGGGTAAGAAAAGAATATCTGACAAATGGAATAATTCGAGAGGATAACATGAAGCTAGAACCGCGAAGCTTCGAGAGGACGGACAAGATTTAGAGGAAAACTCTTCTTCGGTCTTCAAATGATGATGAGAAATAGCACCAAAATTACAGATATACTCCGGGAGAATGAAAAGCAAAGAGGTTGAGCCAACAATGAAAAGAATTTGAAAACGATCTTGGAGAAGGCATGTGAGTGATGGGATCCATTCTTACGTCACACTTGAAAATAATTGAGAATAACTCTGGGGGAATTAGAAGAGTCAGGTAAGATCCTGGGAAAAGACCTGTGGGTTAGGGCCCACTAAAGAGATAACACCATTGAAAAGGATTGTTGAAAAGATAGATGATGCACCGGAACAATTGAAATATTTGAATGAGGTGACAACCTCGAATTAATTGTAACACGGACGAATCTCCTGAGATGTCTTCCAAACTCCGGAATGATAGAATGGCGAGAGGCAAACGAGCAAGGAGAACACTTGATCCAAGGAAAAGAATATGATCAAGACGGAAAACTTGAATTGAGTCCACCGGAAAAGAGATGAAGAATGTCAAACAAAAGAGAATTCATCGGTTGAAACAATTGACGAAAGGCTGAAGAGGCTCCGCACAAATGAAATAGCTTCTTGAATAGAGGCTCAGACTCCGGGAAGAAAAGTGGTGGGAGGGCGGGGAAAACAAAGGCAACTTGGAAGAGAGAAACGACGAATAACTTGAAGAGAAGACACCGGTTGAAATACCTGAGGAAAGAAAGCAAAGACTTTGCACGAGTAGGATGGATACTCGATTACGAACTCCAGTTCCGAGAAGAAAAGGGTGGGCGGGTGGGGAAAAGAAAACAACTGAGGATTGAACTTGGCAAAGATGAAGAGGCTCGAGTCAACTTGATGAGAAATGCACCGGGTGAAAAGAGCTGAGAACCAATGATCGAAAAACCAACTGCGTGATCCTAAAAAAACTTTGAAGGGGAAGAGGAGTAATTCAAAACACTTACGTCAAGATTCCTCACCAGAGCGACGAAGGGGGATGAGGAGTAAAAAGAATTCCTACTCTCCGATATAACTAGACTCCAAAATCAGTTTTCTTCTAGACTCGACATCGGACAAACTACACAATCAATCAAGGGGGCTCCTAGGGTCGGTCGAGGCTCTGATACCAACTTGTCACGCCCAATATGCAACCTTATCCAAAAGGAACTCGAAGGTCCCACCAAGGATAGACCCGCATATTGAAACGCTTTTGCAAGGTGGATATCATTACATCAACATTACATAATAGATGGGGGGTACATACAAGAGGCATACAATGCCACACGAATACAACATCATCATACATAAGATCGACATCCGACTACGGATGAAACACAAACAGAAACTCAAATGACATCCACCCTGTTAGCCCAGGCTGCCAACCTGGAACCTATCCCCTTATCGAAGAAGAAACAGAAGAAGAACTCAAGCAAGCAAGCATCGCTCTCGCGTCATGATCATCGCGTAACCTGTACATGCAACTGATGTTGTAGTAATCTATGAGCCACGAGGACTCAGCAATCCCATTACCATGGGTATCAAGACTAGCAAAGCTTAAAGGGAAAGGAAGGGGTAAACTCGTGAGGTTGCAGCAGCGACTAAGCATGATATGGTGGCTAACATACGCAAATAAGAGCGAGAAGAGAAGCAACGGAACAGACGTGATGCTAACAATGATCAAGAGGTGATCCTGAACTCCTACTTATGTCAAACATAACCCAAAACCGTGTTCACTTCCCGGACTCCGCCGAAAAGAGACCATCACGGCTACACACGCAGTTGATGCGTTTTAATTCAGATCTGGTGTCAAGTTATCTACAACCGAACATTAACAAATTCCCATCTGCCACATAACCGCAGGCATGGCTTTCAAAATTTATACCCTGCAGGTGTGTCCCAACTTAGCCCATGATAAGCTCTCGCGATCAATGAAGGATATACCTTCTCCCAGGAAGACCCGATCAGACTCGGAATCCCGGTTTACAAGACATTTCGACAATGGTAAAACAAGACAAGCAAGACCGCCCAATGCGCCAACATCCCGATAGGAGCTGCACATATCTCGTTCTCAGGGCAACACCGGATAGGTCAGCCTACGAGTAAAACCAGCCCTCGAGTTGCCCCAAGGTGGCCCTGCAGTCTGCCCATTTCGGACCAACACTCGAAGGAGCACTGACCCGGGGGGGTTAAATAAAGATGACCCTCGGGCTCCGGAAACCCAATGGAAAAAGGGCTAGGTGAGGCAAATGGTAAAACCAAGGTTGGGCCTTGCTGGAGGAGTTTTATTCAAAGCGAACTGTCAAGGCGGTCACATAAATCACCCAACCGCGTAAGGAACACAAGATCCAGGAACATAACACCGGTATGACGGAAACTAGGGCGGCAAGAGTGGAACAAAACACCAGGCATAAGGCCGAGTCTTCCACCCTTTACCAAGTATATAGATGTATTAATTAAATAAGAGATATTGTGATATCCCAACATAAACCTGTCCACCATGGAGCAATCTTCAACTTCAGCTGCAACTAACAATGCTATAAGAGGGGCTGAGCAAAGCGGTAACATAGCCAAGCAACGGTTTGCTAGGAAGGGTGAAAAGGTTAGAGGCTGACATGGCAATTCGGGAGGCTTGATCAACAAGAGATAGGTAGCGCAGCAAAGCGTTACAACGAAGCAACTAGCATAGCAATGATAGTAGTGAGATCCAAGATGATCTACACGAAGAAGATGAACGAGTCCATGAAGAAGATGAAGCCACGAAGACGAACCAAGTGTAGACGAACGAATCCTCACGATCGCAACGAAACGGGAACTATCGAGAGAAGCACACAACATGGTAAACACACCACACATGAACATGACATGATGCAGAACAAGCATGATGCATGACAAAGCTACATGACACTACTCATGGCAAGAGATGATGCATACAAGAGCAACACATCAAAGCAAGTTTAAATGAGGCCGGAAACAACATCTAACAATTCCGGTAAGTCCTCATATGCAAATTTCGAAATTGGTCCAGATCTGAATAAACCTTATGTTCAAGTTGTTAAACAGCAAGTTAAGATGCACCAAGATGATCTACACGAGATTCTAGTCAAGTTACATATAAAGTTCATTTAATTTGGAGCTACGGCCTAGAAGATATGAACAAAGCAAGTTAAACATGGCATTGATGCAAAATGCATACAAACACCAAGCAAACACACTCAAGACAAGGATGCAACATGGTAATATGAAACTACATGCAAAACTAAGAAAGTTTCATATAGAGCACACTCAAAACGGAGCAACGGTGCAACACATACACTCTATACAAGTCATAACAATAATCTGTCCAGAACAGCAATTAGGCATCTAGCAAGCATCAAAACAACCTGCTAAAGCACCTTAACATGAAAACAAAAGGCATGGACATGAGGTACAAGTAAAGCAGAACAAAACATGAACACTGAGCTATCTCCAAAAATCACTAGAACATGCTCAAAAACACATGGCAAGATTGCAAATAATAACAGTTTCAGACTTTACAGAAATAACATCAGGTTGCAATGTTTAGAGCTATCAAACAACATGTTAAAGGAAATTATCATGGCAAAACAAAACATGGCATGATACTACTAAATGCATAGAACAAAAGTCCCGTACTGACCATGAGCCAAAAAGGATCAGAAGATATGATGGCACCCATGTAAACATGGCAAATGATATGACAGATTCAAACATGGCAGGAACAACGATAAGTAGGCATGTTTGTGAGCTTGTACCACTCACCACAGAGCAATACATGGCATGCGAAGGTAACCAAAAGTAATAATACATGTTTATGAAGCTAAGAATGGCAAGAACAAGTTCATAGGGTGCATGGACAAATAGCAAAGCTCATGGCAAAACTGGACTTAATGTTAACAGGCTGACAGCAACATTATTTAGCAACTTTACAGCAAGATTAGAACAAGGTACAACAGGCTATAAATGCAACCAGGGGCATGGATGGATAGCACATGACATGTATAACAAAACATCCTTAGTGAACATCTCCAGATTATGCATAGAATGACTTGTAGCAGCAGGTTTTCATAGCATCACAAAATAACAGATTCAGCCTAGCAAAACAGCAAAAGCAAGTACCCTACTTAACAAGCTTGATGCACTCACTACAAGACTCACAAAAATACATGGATGGAACCCCTGTAAAGAGTGCATGTCATAGTTCAAAACACATGTAGACATCAAGCTCATAGGATGCACACATCAAATGCAACAAAAATGACAAATCATCAAGTTATAACAGTTTCAGCAAATTAACATCATATAGCACTCTTGCAACGATGATTCAGGCATCAACATGAGCTGAAATGAACATGGTGCAATGGAATGAAATGTAGAGCATCTCACAGCGAACATTTTTACATATAGCACACACAAAACGCAACTACATGCACAGAGTTATGATGTGATGAACAGGGCATGAAAATGTTACAGATCTGGGGACTTGGCAGATTTTCCCCTCGCGAAAACGTGGACGGGGAGGACCCGGGACGGAGGGAACCGGGGAAGGGGCAGCGTTTGGTTTGGGGATGGATGGATCTCGTCCCGATCCAACTCCGGCGATGACGAGGCAGCTCCAGCGAGGAGGAAGCCGGCGAGGGGCGCGGGGCACGTTGGCCGGAGCAACAACGGCGGACGGAGGTGGAGCGGGGCCGGCGGCGCTCGAGGCCGGCGGGGGGGTCGGCGCCAGCGGCGAGGCGAGGGGCGCCGCGGGCTGAGAGGAAGGTCGGCCGCCGGCGAGCGCGGGAGGTCCGAGCGCGGCGACGGAGATCCGGACGGGCGGCGGCGGAGGCGAGCGGGCGCTCGTGGCGGCGGCGCGGGCGCGCGGGCGGCGGAGGGAGCCCGACGGCGGCGGAGTCCGGCGAGGAAGCGGCCGGCGGCGGCGAACGGCGGCTGACAGCGGTGCTCGGCGCGAAAGCCCGCGGGAGGCGACGGCGAGGCGCCCGGCTGGCGACGGGCGGCGCGCGGGTCGGGAGGGGCCGGTTCGGCCCGGGGCGGGCTGGATCTGGGCACCGGGTGGCGCGGCGGCGGAGGGAGGAGAGAGAGGGCGGCGGAGGCCGACGTGTCGCGCTGGGATTCGCCGGGCACGGCGGCGCAGACACGTCTGACTCGGGACGGACATGTCCGGCGGCGGAAGGTGGAAGAAGACTAGGGTTCATCCGGGATTTTCAGGGGGAGGCACAAATATATAGGTAGTGGGAGCTAGGAGAGTCCAAATGGGGAGCAGTTTTCGGACACGCGATCGTGATCGAACGACCGAGAGCACGGAGGGGTTTAGGATGGATTTTGGGCCACTTTGGAGGGGTGTTAGGCTGCACAAAAGAAGGGGTTCGGGCTACGCGGTTAACCGTTGGAGTATCAAACAACCTCCAAATGGCACGAAACTTGACAGGCGGTCTACCAGTGGTGTACCAAGGCCGCTTGGCAAGACTCGGTCCATTCTGAGAAAGTTTAACACCCGCTCACAACGGGAGACAAAAGGGGAATGCCAGAGGACATAGGAGTGCCGGATTGCAAAACGGACAACGGGGAAAATGCTCGGATGCAAGAAACGAACATGTATGCAATACAATGCACATGATGACATGATAAAATGCAACACGCAAGCAAATGACATGGCAACGATGGAGAATAACAGGAAGACACCTGGCGCATCGGATCCGGGGCGTTACAGTAGCCAACATGATACCAAGTTTGATTTGCTCAAGGTTGTAATCTGCCAAGTGCCCACAAGATCTGGGAATTATAAAGATTTCAGGCTAATTGTGTTCTTCAACTGCGGTCTCGCCTATCTCACAGGTCACTGCAGTAAGTGGATAAATCTGTACGTCCATCGCAGGATCATATGTCCTCCATGGTTCTCTGATGCCATTGAACACAAGGGCTTCATTTACATTGTCGACTCCTTCTATGGTTGGACGTATTGCTGGCCTACTCAAGTCATCGCTACAAATGGCTGTTACAGCAGTATGTTACTTTCCTATGATATCATGATGGCTTGCTTATATTACTGTCAACATTTACTGAAAAAATATTCATGCTCATAACATGTTGTTCTTAAGATTGACTAAATCAAGAGCCCTTTTTTATTTGACTCCAACTTGATATGATGTTGTAGGCCGCCTGGTGTCCCTACCCTTCCTAATCCCAGAACCTTTCAAAGAAAAGCGGCATGGCAATTGCAGGTGGTTCCTGGCTCGATCAGATGACGGCGAAAGATTAATAATCGTTCGCACGTACCGGACGTGTTGTTTCGTGGAATACAATCACAGTCATTGCAAGGTCTTTGAGCAGGATCCCAGCTTCTCTGGGCCTTCGGGAATTTTTGACTGGAGGCTGGTAAGTAGCCTTGGTACACGCTCTCTGTTTGTCGGACTGAATTATCCAATTAACCAGGAGATAACCGACGGCAAGGATCATGATGGCAGCGCGGTTTCGTTCATTAAGCAAAACTGTGTGTACACAGCGTACAATGCGTCTCTGCATGCACCATACCCTGATATGTGCCGCCACGCTCTGCAGCCCAAAGTAGGAGAGAGGGTCGCAAGTATCAGACTTCGACCTGCTGGGTGGAGTTTCCCCCGTCAGCCACCCATCTGGTTCAAGCCGTCAGCCAATCTCCACAGCTTAATAAATAGTAACGTCTAACTGAGCCAGTTAGTTAGATGCGTACAGTTGGTGTAGTAGGATCTTTATTTAGTTTGATGCATACACTTGTTCTTTTTTGGTAGCCTTTTTGTAATGATGGCTGATGTTTGGTTTGGAAGAGAGAGCTGCGTCTTCACTCTTCTGGCCTGCTTACTGCTTCTGTTGCACCCCTGGCCCTGGTTGCTGCTGCTGCTGTTTTCAATGTACAATCAGTAGTATATTTCGTCTGTTGGTTGAATATAAATGTGTTGTTAGAACGACAAACATAATGTTTTGGAAGTCGTTGCACGGTTCGATCCTTTAGTGCCCCGTACCGTACGTAGCTCATACTATTTTTCATACGGAACACATTTTCCACTTGTTGATAACATGCAGCCCACTGATGAAGGCCCAATAGAGAAGCCCATAATTAACTGGAAGGGAGGCTCTCACATGAATCCGGCCCAGGTACATGCTCATGGCCCCCTAAACATAAATAAGTAAATAAAAAAATAAAGCTAAATTCTCATGCACCATTTCTTTCGGAAAATAGGTAGCCCAGTATTTCTTTTCGAAGAATACCCAAGCTAGGCCTATTTGTTTTCTCCGAATTACTGGGCTGCAAATCTTTCAAGACGAGCAAATGGGATATTAGTTTTTTTTATTTTGTTCTTCACTGATATCTTATACGTGTTTCATTGGATTTAACATGACATAGTACTAACTTATTTTTAAATTTGTTTTAGTATGGCTATTAATTTTTGGATTAAGATCATTTCGTTCCCCAGCAAAAATTTCCCACATATTTAGTTAATTTTTTGACCCTGGTACTGACCAGAAAATGGCCGGCAATTCTAAAAATGGAAAACGGGCTGCAATAAATTCCATATGAATTAGAAAATGAGTAAAAATTATAAAAATAATAGCAAATGGGTTGTACACGCCACAGATTTCGAGGCTGACATGTTTACGCAAGGCTTTGTCAGTGAACAGACGATTCTAGCCGTCGTGCTTCTTCAATCGATGATCTTCCTGCTCCAGCCGCCTAAACTAGCGCCGGCGGGACTGCCTGCTCCCTCCTCTTGTGGCCCGCTGTGATGCCGCGCGGGCTTCCCCGGCCCACCCTACTCCCTCCGCTGGCCTGGCCGCACGCAATCAACTGCCTCCTTATTACGTGAAAAAAATGATTCCTCCCACTGACATCTGGGGCGCACCGGTTGGGAGGCTGACCTGTGGGCCTACTACGTTGACGCGTACGCAGGGCTTGTCAACTTAGTCAACAAACGATTCTAGCAGCAGTAACCGTTGGATTTGAATCGAACGGTCCTGCTGCTTCTTCAATCACTGCTCTTCTTGCACCAGCCACACAAACCAGCACCGGGGAGACCGCCTGCTCCTGCCTCCAGTGGCCGACTGTGCTGCCGTTGAGGACTCATCGCCCCCTACTACTCCCACCGCTAGCCAGGCCCTGCGGCGACGGCAGCCTCACATCGCAGCCAAACCAGTGAACCCTCGTACTCCTCTCCGCGTGGGCATCCACTGTCGCGTCTTCCCTAGCTCTGCGTTGTCCCCTTCCTAGGCCTCGCCGTCGTCCATCGCCTTGGTTCTCTCGGTGCGGCGTGGTCAACATGGTCAACGACATTCCATCGGGAGAGTACTGTACGTGTAGAGGCTGACAGTTGGGTCCACGGCCACAGCCCAGTTTTTTTGTTATTTGCCAAGTAAGTCGCTTTGTCAGGCCTATTGGGCTGCAAATCTTTCAAGACGAGGGGAGCTTTCATTCGGCTGGCCGAGAAAATGGCCCATCAGTAATGAGAAATGGGATGTACATTTTTTAAACACATCAAACCGGCAATTAGTTTCAAATATTTTTTTTATTTCGAGATTTTAAATTACATTAATTTTTATGTGTGCAGAATTTGTTGGATTTTATATTGGTATACATTTATATTTAAAATCAGTTTGAATGTGAGTCAAAATTTTGGGATTAAAAACAGTTCGGACCGCACCGAAATATGCAAAATTTCGTATAAGTTTTTAACCGTGGCCACAATATGGGCTGTAATGCAAACAAAAAGAATATGGGCTCCAAAAAAAACCTTAAGAATTAGCAAATGGGCTGTAAATTATTAAAAATAATGGCAGATGGGCTCTATGCTGTTTTCCACAGATTTGAGGCTTTCCTAAAAAAAGGTTGACGCACAAGCAGTGACTGTTGGATGGCCATCCAATGGCCGTCGTGCTTCTTCAATCTCTGCTCTTCCTGCTCCAGTCGCTCAAACAAGCGTCGGCGGGACTGCCTGCTCCCTCCTCCCCGCGGCCGGCTCTGACAGCTCAGACCCACCAGCTATATCTTCGTACGCAAGGAAGTGCCTCCTTATTATGCACAAAAAAATGAATACTCCCCCTGTTAGCTGGGACCCAGTATAGTGGCTGGCTGACTTGTGGGCCTACTAAGTTGAGGGGACGGAGGGCTTTGTCAACTTAGTCAATATGCACGATTCTAGATCCAGTGACCGTATGATTTCCATCCAACGGCCGTAGTGCTTCTTCAACCTCTGGTCTTCTTGCTCCAGCCGGCCAAACCAGTGTCGGTCGTGCCTAGTGCTCCTGCCTCCCATGGCCAGCTACGATGCGGCGGAGGCCTCACCGCCCCCTACTACTCCCACCGCTGGCCAGGCCATACATCTACTCACCCACACCCCTTGTTATTCTGCGGCGACAGCAGCCTCACACCACAGCGAACCAGTGAACCCTCGTACTCCTCTACGCGTGGGCATCCACTGCCGTGTCTTCCCCAGTTTCGCGTCGTCCCCTTCCTAGGCCTTGCCGTCGTCCACCGCCCTGGTGCTCTCGGCGCGGCGTGGTCAACGTGGTCAAGGAACGGCTTCCATCGGACGTGGACTGTACATGGAGAGGCTGACAGCTGGGTCCACGGCCGCAGCAAGGAAGTGCCTCCTTATTACGCGCAACATAATTATTCCTCCAACTGACAGCGGGGACCCACCGGATGGGCCACCATATTTCGTGAAAAAAATGTTTCCCCCCTGACTGATGGGACCCACCAGCTACACCTTCGCACGCAAGGAAGTGCGTCCGGGCAAAAAAAACGATTCGCCCCCCTGACTGCTGGGACCCACCAGCTACATCTTCGCACACAAGGAAGTGTGTCCGGGCAAAAAAAACAATTCGCCCCCCTGACTGTTGGGACCCTCCAGCTACATCTTCGCATGCAAGGAAGTGCGTCCGGGCAAAAAAAACGATTCGCCCCCCTGACTGCTGGGACCCACCAGCTACATCTTCGCACGCAAGGAAGTGCCTGACAGTCGGGACCCACCTGGTCGAAGCGTACGTAGCATTGTCATTCTGGTCGCGAACGTGTAGGAACATATATACTGGTGGATGTAGAGGCGCGCACGTGTCGTAGTAGAGGCGCGCACGTAGCATTTACACGTACGTACAGAGGCCAGGGTGCAAGAAATAAAATACGGCCACGTATGTGTACATACGGGAGGGGTCTCGAACGCCTACTCGCGCATGCGTACGGTGAGGGCTCGTGTACATGGCACGGTCGAAACAGAGAAATAGCGTCGTCGTCGTGTTCATGGGGAGGCAACGGAATGCGTCGTGTTCATGGGGAGGCAACGGAATGCGTCGTGTTCATCGGGAGGCAACGAAACGCGTGGGAGCCAACCGGCTGGGTCGGAACGGAATGCGTGGTCGTGTTCATTCGGAGGGCTTGGACGGAACAGCCGATGGAAACGAGGCCTGGCGTACCGCAAAACGGAGGAAACGAACCTCCTACGGTCGAAACAGGGGTCCTGTTGATCGGGAGGGGTGTGGCGTACCGCAAAACGGACGAAAGGGACCTCCTACGGTCGAAACGGGGTTCCTGTTGATCGGGAGGGGTATGGCATACCGCAAAATGGAGGAAACGGACCTCCTACAGTCGAAATGGGGGTCCTATTCATCGGGAGGGGTGTGGCGTACCGCAAAACGGACGAAACGGACCTCCTACGGTCGAAACGGGGGTCCTGTTCATTGGGAGGGGTGTGGCTTACCGCAAAACGGGGCTCCACGGGATACTGTTCATCTCCACCATCGACCTCCTCCAGCCTCCACGGGCTACTATCGACCTTCTCCAGCCTCCATGGGCTCCTGTTCATCCAGCCTCCACCGCGCGCTACTCCACCGACTACTGTTCAACCACCCCTCCACCATCTACTGTTCATCCAGCCCTCCACCGTCTACTGTTCATCCAGCCCTCCACACCACGGGGTCCTGTTCAACCACCCCTCCACGGCCACCCCTCCATCGTCTACTGTTCATCTAGCCCTCCACACCACGGGTTCCAGTTCATCCAGAGGCAACGCCACCGCTCACTGTTCATCCAAACCCCCCTGCAACGCTCACTTTTCTTCCAATCGATCGGCTTCAGTTAGCAGCAGTAGCGAAGGAATCGCTCCATCAGGTTCAGTTAACAGCCATCGATCGATCGCTCAGGTTCAGTAACGCGTAGCCTGCAGTGCAATCGCTCGGGTTCAGTTAGAGCCCAACGCCTCGCTCGGGTTCAGTTAGAGCCAACGCCTCGCACGTGTACGAGAGAAACGCGTATTGCTCCGCCCCCGACCTCCCACCTTAACCGGCAACTCCCTGAAATTTTCCTCCCCCTCGCTTCTACCACAGTTTTTTCCGTCATGGACGGCCCAAAGAATGTCATGCAGCTGCGTCTCCGGCCCGCCCAGGACAAAAAGCCCATTTTCTGTCATGATTTTTTGTCATAGAAGTAGGAGCCCACCACATCTATGATGATGCCGGGTTTTGTCACAATTATCGTCATAGAAGTGTCATATGTATGACAGAAAAAAAACTCGTTCGGCCCAAAATGTCACGGATGTGTCTTTTTTTTGTAGTGATGACAGAACTCCCAGCCCCCCTTGAAACCAACTAGGGTTACTAAAAATATTTTCAATGAACCTGGAATGCCCTTCTAAAGTGTCCATCATTTTTGTCTTTAGTTAGAACCTCTGCCAAAATTGGTTCATATTTTTCTAGGACACATAAGGTCACTGGATTAAATCATTAGCTATTTGAGTTTGGGCATTGAAATAATATAAAATATTTTAAATGCTCAAATAATTCTGGAAATAAGTGTGGGCTGTTGGAAATATTCTAAACAAAGCCCCTAATTATTTTCAGGATTTTTAGACATGCCTAGCTATTTTTAATAAAGCCACACACTCACAGAAAAATAGAAAAACAATTAAAATGGAAAAGAGAGAGAGTGAGAGAGAGAGAGAGAGAAAGGCCAGAGGCCACTTACCTGCACTGGGCCGGCCCACCTGGCCGGTGCCAGACACCACCCACCTCTGCCAGTAGGCAGAGGAGGGACACCACGACGTCGCCGAGCTCGCCACGCCACCTCACTGCCTGCCTGCCTCGCCCGCGCCAGCGCAACGCCTCGAAGGGCCTCCTCGGCGCCGCCCCGAGCCCCTGGACACCTCACTTCCCCCCTGCTCTCTCTCTCGCCCTCTCCTCGCCATGGCCGACGAGCCGCGCCCGTGCCGTCGTGAAGTCGCGCCCACCGTCGTCCTCGCGCCACCCCGCCATGTCCACGAGCTCCGCCGTCGCCCGTTCCACCGAGCCAGCCGAGCCCCGAGCGCTTGCATGCCTCGGAGACGCCTCCCCGACCTCGCCTTCACCGCCCATCGCCAAAGATCCACTTCACCGTCACTGATGCAGCAGCTCGTCCCCGACCTCGCCGTCTGCTCCGCCGTGACCGCCGTGAGCTTAGCTACCTCCCCATCCTCTCCGTTCTTGCTCTCGAGCACCATAGCGACCGCATGAAGCTCAACCGCACGCGCCGCCACCGAGCTCGTCGCCGACATGACTCCGGCCGCGCAACCGCCTTGCCACCCTGCCCGTTAGCCTCACCGCATCCCCAGGAGCCAGTAGCACCACTCCACGCACCTCGCGGTGGCCCCTAGCGACGACCACGAGATCACCCGAGCTCCAGCAGCCGCCAAGGTCATCGTCGGCGTCGTTTCTGGTGACCCCGAGCTCCACCTCCACCAGCAATCAACGCGGCTCGTTCCCAGCTACTCGTAGATGTGCTCCGCCGTGGTTTTGGTCACCGGAGAATGAAACCTACACCTCTCCGCGGTCCCTGGCCCTGCCGGCGATGAGCCCCGGGTCAACTCCGGCGAGTTTGACCCGAGTTGACCCTAGTTTGACCCCCTGGTTCTATGACAGGTGGGGCCCGCCCTGCTAATTAACCTAGGATTAGTACAAACTAAAATTAGTTAGTCTAATGACACTGACACGCGGGACCCACTGGTCAGGTTTGACCTGGACCATCCCGTTGACTGCAGACGTCACCATGACGCTATGCTGACGCAATAAAACATTTACTGGATTTATTCTTATAGAGGAAATTCCAGAAAATTGCTACAAACTTCAAAATTTCATAGAAATTAATCTATAGCTCCAAATGCAAAGTGTTATATATGAAAAATGATCAGAAAAATCCAATCTATCCATCTGTACTGGTTTCATGCATGTTTGCGCAAGTTAACCTGCTGTTTAGTGCAAAACATGATAAAGCACTATTAAAGGCCATATATGAGCTTGGAACTTGAATCTTTGATTCAAAATGGCTCAAACTCATCTGGTCATAGTTGCATTAGCCCAATACACTCATTTTGCCATGTCTCATGCATGCATCATATTGTTGCACCTTGTTTGGTGTTGATTGTGTATCGGTGCCCTCTGCGGCAGGTTTTGCCCCTGAAGAGTATCGTGGGTATCCAAATGAGGAGTAGTACCCGTCCACGGACCCACAAGGCAAGCAACCAACCATTTGATCATATCGATACAAACCCATGTTCTCGCTTCGGCTCTCTTTTACTGCATTTAAGACAACGCGTTTCAAACTGCTATGTGCTACGGTAGTTGAACCCATTTCCTCTGCATGACCTGTCATTGCCACAGTAACTAGATGAAACCCACTAGCATGTGTAGGAGTTGATTGAGCCATGTGTATGTGTTTCCTACCTTGCTATGTCTGCTATGCTTAGAGTTGTGTCAGGTCCGGTTCATCTGGGTGATGGGCTAGAGTGAAATGATCATGTCGGTAATGAGAGTGATGTGTTGAACATGATTTGGTAAAGGTATCGATGAGAGGCCATGTCGGAGTACATGGTGGGTTGTTTCATTAGAACCATCCTTAAGCACTGAGATATGTATACGTGATTTAAGATTCAGTTACTACCATGCATTGGGCCCTGAAATATGACCCCGCTCGACTTCTTATCCACCCTAGTCCTTTGTCCAGGAGTTGCAAGTAGTTTCTAGTGTTTGTAGCTTACTGGAGGCTGTGGGCAGCGCTGACCCTCGGGGTGGGCTGTGATGCGGTAGGTACGTGGCACGGTGTACCGGATGCCCGTTTGGTATCTCAGGAACCTTGCACACATCATTCGGGGCCGTATGTGGAAACCTCGGTCGGACTCCCAACGGATGGAATCTGGATAGGCGATGAACTTGGACTAGAGACTTAGGTGTTTAGGTAGGTCGTGGTCTACACCCACGTCGGCTTTTGCTTGAAGTCTGCCGAGCACATGTCGTGTGCAGACGCTAAGTGGTGGAAACATGTATGAAGAAGTACACCCTTGTAGGGTTAACATCATCTATTTGAATAGCCGCATCCGCGGTAAAGGACTACTTGGTTGCCTATACAGTTCATAGACAAGTAAATGGATACTACTAAAAGCCTTAAGATAAGCGTGAGTGCCGAGGATGGCTCCTCCATGGGATGACGGAGGTGGATCCTCGATAGTGTATTGAAGTGGTGTGTAGTGGACTCGAGTGCGCAAAATAATTTCAAGTTGGTGTCTCATAAGATAGCTTAGCAAAGAGTCAAGCTAGCTTGCTGCAATAACCCCACCATCCCTTCTTGATAATGTGCATGTATGTAGGATCTGATGTAAGTCTTGTCGAGTACCTTTGTACTCATGTTTGCTCAATTTACGTTTTACAGAAGACGCTGCAACCCCTTCTGATGGGTTCTTCATAGATGTCCATGTTGACGAGTAGGATGAAGCCCAGGTGGTGATCCTGAGCTCACGATGGACCGTGTGGTATAGTCTGGCTTTCTCAAGCCTCTTTTATTTTCTAGTTGTCTGTGTTGGAAATATGCCCTAGAGGCAATAATAAAAGGATTATTATTATATTTCCTTGTTCATGATAATTGTCTTTTATTCATGCTATAATTGTATTATCCGAAAATCATAATACACGTGTGAATACATAGACCACAATACGTCCCTAGTGAGCCTCTAGTTGACTAGCTCGTTGATCAACAGATAGTCATGGTTTCCTGACTATGGACATTGGATGTCGTTGATAACGGGATCACATCATTGGGAGAATGATGTGATGGACAAGACCCAATCCTAAGCATAGCACAAGATCGTGTAGTACGTTTTGCTAGAGCTTTTCCAATGTCAAGTATCTCTTCCTTAGACCATGAGATCGTGTAACTCCCGGATACCGTACGTGTGCTTTGGGTGTACCAAATGTCACAACGTAACTGGGTGACTATAAAGGTGCACTACAGGTATCTCCGAAAGTGTCTGTTGGGTTGACACGGATCAAGATTGGGATTTGTCACTCCGTATAACGGAGAGGTATCACTGGGCCCACTCGATAGTGCATCATCATAATGAGCTCAAAGTGACCAAGTGTCTGGTCACGGGATCATGCATTACGGTACGAGTAAAGTGACTTGCCGGTAACGAGATTGAACGAGGTATTGGGATACCGACGATCGAATCTCGGGCAAGTAACATACCGTCTGACAAAGGGAATAGTATACGGGGTTGCTTGAATCCTCGACATCGTGGTTCATCCGATGAGATCATCGAGGAGTATGTGGGAGCCAACATGGGTATCAGATCCCGATCTTGGTTATTGACCAGAGAGCCGTCTCGGTCATGTCTGCATGTCTCCCGAACCCGTAGGGTCTACACACTTAAGGTTCGGTGACGCTAGGGTTGTATGAATATGAGTATGCAGCAAACCGAATGTTGTTCGGAGTCCCGGATGAGATCCCGGACGTCACGAGGAGTTCCGGAATGGTCCGGAGGTAAAGAATTATATATAGGAAGTGCTGTTTCGGCCATCGGGAAAGTTTCGGGGTCACCCGGTATTGTACCGGGACCACCGGAAGGGTCCCGGGGGTCCACCGGGTGGGGCCACCTATCCCGGAGGGCCCCGTGGGCTGAAGTGGGAGGGGAACCAGCCCCGAGTGGGCTGGTGCGCCCCCCCTTGGGCCCCCCTGCACCTAGGGTTGGAAACCCTAGGTGGGGGGCGCACCACTTGCCTTGGGGGCCACTCCACCCCCTGGCCGCCGCCCCCCCTTGGGAGATTGCATCTCCCAGGGCCGGCGCCCCCCCCCTGGGGGCCTATATAAAGGAGGGAAAGGGGGAGGGCAGCCGCACCCTTGTGTCTTGGCGCCTCCCTCCCCTGCTACACCTCGTCCTCCTCCCGCAACAGCTTGGCGAAGCCCTGCCAGAGTTCTGCTGCATCCACCACCACGCCGTTGTGCTGCTGGATCATCATCAACCTCTCCTTCCCCCTTGCTGGATCAAGAAGGAGGAGACGTCATCCGCTCCGTACGTGTGTTGAACGTGGAGGTGTTGTCCGTTCGGCACTAGGTCATCGGTGATTTGGATCACGGCGAGTACGAGTCCATCATCACCGTTCTCTTGAACACTTCCGCACGCGATCTACAAAGTGGTACGTAGATGCAATCTCTCTCCCATGACTCGTTGCTTAGATGAACTCATAGATGGATCTTGGTGAAACCGTAGGAAAAATTTTAATTTTCTGCAACATTCCCCATCAGTCTGTACTCAGACATGTTACTTCTGCTGTTGGCTTGTATGTTTGTATGACTTGAATGCTGGGTCGTGTGACCCATACTTGTGTGTATGATATGTATGGCTCTCTGAGCCTTTAAATAAAGTACTTGAGTTGTAGAGTCATGTTGTGATGCCATGTTGTATTTGCACATATCGAGCATATTGTGTGTATGATTGCAATGCTTGGTATGTGTGGGATCTGACTATCTAGTTGTTTATCCTTGGTAGCCCCTCTTACCGGGAAATGTCTCCTAGTGCTTCCACTGAGCCCTGGTAGCTTGCTATTGCTCCAGAAGACTTAGGCTGGCCGGCATGTGTCCTTCTTCATTCCTGTGCTTGTCCCTACGGGGAAATGTCACGCGATGACTACCGGAGTCCTGTTAGCCCGCTATAGCCCGGTTTACCAAAGTCCTGCTAGCCCAGTGCTACAGCCCGGATTCACTCGCTGATGACCGACACGTTCGTTGCTAGGTCACGTATGCATGTCCCTATAAGTTAGTGCCACTTTGGGTTCACAACTAGCCATGTCAGCCCGGGCTCCTTGTCATATGGATGCTAGCGACACTATCATATATGTGTGCCAAAAGGCGCAAACGACCTGGGCAAGGTAAGGCGTCACCCGTGGGAATACCGTGCGTGAGGCCGCAAAGTGATATGAGGTGTTACATGCTAGATCGGTGTGGCATTGAGTCGGGGTCCTGACAGCGTTGGCATCAGAGGCTGACTGCCTGTAGGTTCTTCAAGCCAAACTGGTCGATGTTGAGTCTAGAAATGCTTTAGTTATATGTAGGGGAATTGATTGCGGGATGGAACGTGAGGTTCTTTTTACTCCTCTACCTCATGGCATTCTGATCTGAGTCAGTCCATTCTTCCATCAAGGGTTAAGGACTAGGATCTCTTCTCTCTATCAGGTTCACGTGTTACTAATCAGTAGTACCTTATAGGATTGATGGATACAAGCCTAGTTCAGTTCTACTACCCCATTATGTTGATAAGATGGACCTAGAACCTTGATATGATGTTGTTGAGTGTCTATGCAATCCTTTGCAAAGTGTCTCAAAATCTTTTTGAGCATTTACAGCCGTTATGCTGTCCAATTTCTGCTAGAAATTCTAATGCCTTTGCATTACATCGTGTTTCAGATGGCCTCCTGCACCCAGAATCAAGTGGTTCATTTGACTCGGTGCCTCGATGTACCTGGTCACACTGCCATGTTGGTTCGCGTGATGATCGAAGCTGCTATTGATGGTATCCTGAGTATACCGTCGAGGAGCAGTATAGAGATTTCAATCAGAGCCAATACCTTTGCATAGTCACGATATACCCTTCCTATCCTGGATCCACTAAACCCCTTCATTGCTCATATGGACTTGGGGTTACCATCGAGATGTCCGTGCGGGACGCTGCTTATTCGATGATGACTATTATGCGGGCTAGAACTGCCTTGCTTCGAAACACTGAGTTCCGCTATATGCCAGCATCACTTCCTGGGGCAGAAGGTTACTTCACGACTCTTTACACCGACTCTGCTCATGAGGATTCACTACTCCGCACTACCACAGAGATGCTTGACGATAAGCACCGCAAAAATCGTGCCTTGCGATTGGAGCTTTTCAACACTCGGTCTGATCACTGGGCCACTTTGACCCGGTTTGCACCTGCTGTGCGGGCTGGGTATATGGTATGCGGGATCTGTACCCCATGCGGTCTAGTCTACCGGATCGTATGGATTGGCGTGATGTAGGGGGCATCACTCCTCCCCGTGGACCTTGTCTGTCGCTGTTTGTTGGACCAAGGCCACATCCGAGTCCTTATGGACCGCAAGCTCCACAGGATCGGCTGTTTCCAGATGATCACGTCCAGCTTCCAGGACATGGGGGTAATTGATGGAGTCCTGGATAAGGGGGTATCCGGACAGCCGGACTATATGCTTTGTCCGGACTGTTGGACCGTGAAGATACAAGACTCAAGACTTTGTCCCATGTCTGGATGGGACTCTCCTTTGCGTGGAAGACAAGCTTGGCGATTCAGATGTTAGATCTCCTTCTTTGTAACTGACTCTGTGTAACCCTAGCCTCCTCCAGTGTCTATATAAACCGGAGGGTTTAGTCCATAGGACAACAACAATCAGAATCATAGGCTAGCTGCTAGGGTTTAGCCTCTACGATCTCGTGGTACATCAACTCTTGTAATACTCATATCATCAAGATCAATCAAGCAGGAAGTAGGGTATTACCTCCATCGAGAGGGCCCGAACCTGGGTAAAACATCGTGTCCCCTGCCTCCTGTTCCCATTAGCCTTAGACGCACAGTTCGGGACCCCTTACCCGAGATCCGCCGGTTTTGACACCGACATTGGTGCTTTCATTGAGAGTTCCTTTGTGTCGTTGCAGTAAGGCTCGATGGCTCCTTCAAACATCAACAACAACGCGGTCTAGGGCAAGACTTTTCTCCCCAGACAGATCTTCGTGTTCGGCGGCTTCGCACTGCGGGCCAATTCGTTTGGCCATCTGGAGCAGATCGATAGCTACGCCCCTGGCCATCAGGTCAGGTTCGGAAACTTGAACTACACGGCCGATATCCGCAGAGACTTGATCTTTGATGGATTCAGGCCTACGCCAGGAGCGCCGAACAGTCACACGAGCACGGCTTGGACCTGCTGTCAGACAATATTTGGGATATCGCACCTGCAATAGCTCTGGACCTAAATCCGGGGCAGATCGCGTCGTCCGAGGACAGGTGGATGGACCCCCACCCCGGAGGCCGCATACTCATCGGCGGTAGAGCCGAGCACAGACTCCACCTCCAAGGAAATCTGTGTCACTGGACCCCCAGACCTGCGTCCGGCTGTAGGTTCCGGACCATATGCACCCAGGCCCATCGAGTCCGATTGGGATCCGGTAATGGAGTTCCCTGCTGCAGACATCTTTCAGCACTCGCCCTTCGGTGACATGCCGAATTCATTAAAGTCTCTCTCTTTGTCAGGAGACTCTTGGCTGAACTATGTCTGACTCGAGTGGGAAGCAGGCGATGAGGAAATTCGCTACCCACCCACCACCCACTTCATTGCCACTATCGGTGATTTGATCGACATGCTTGACTTCGACTCCGAAGACATCGACGGTGTGGACGATGATGCAGGAGAAGAACAGGAACCACCGCCCACGGGGCGCTGGACAGCCACCTCCTTGTATGATATATATATGGTGGACAATCCCAAAGAAACCAATGGCGATGAGGCAATAGAGGATAACCCCTTAAGGAAGAAATCAAAGCATGGGCGTCATTAGCGCCGCTCTAAGCCCCGCCACAACAATATCGGCACAGGAGATGAAAACAATCCGGATGGTGCCGAAGATGAATACAATCCCGATCAGCCTGCCTTCGAGCAAGCCGGACATGAAGACGGGCAGGTTAGCCAAGATGAACAGGCGACGGACGGATACTTGGAGGAGGACAACTACATGCCCCCCTTCTAAGACGAGTGGATCCTCGGTGACAATGAATTCGGCGCGCCTGAGGACCCCGTAGAGCGGAAGCGCTTCAAGCGCCGGCTTATGGCCACTGGAAGAAGCCTGAAAAACAAGCAGCAGCAGCTCCAAGCTGATCAAGATCTGCTCATAGACAGATGGACTGAGGTCCTGGAAGCCGAGGAATGCGGACTCGAGCGCCCCACCAAAGGGTACCCAAATCACAAGTTGCTACCTCAACTTGAGGAGGAGGTCCCAAAGCCCACGCCCCGACACCAATACATCACGGTCCGGGGCAATACGCAGGAAATGCGAGGCAGCATCCATAAACCTCAATGCAATAGACATAAGCATCACAAAAATAATGATGACGCCCAAGACACGGCAGTCGATGCCGGATTCCGCGGCTCCCAGTCCGGTCAACGGAAAGAGAACAATACAGGCCCATCCGGCCCGGGCAGCATACTCGACCAACCATGTCAAATTCATGGTACCGCTGGAACAGCAGCCAATCATACCAATAGAGAATGTCGGATCTTCAAAACAAATCGGCCGGTCGCACGCCGGAAACAATAAGAAGGGGTCTCAAAGCTATGAAGACAACGAGGAGCCCAGACCATCAAACATTATGAGGCAAAAGAAAAATTCTCCGCAAACCAACAAGGGAACAAATGTGTACTCCTTGGGACGCCGACTCAACAATACAAGTCACCCCACGGTACAAAAATACGACCGATCATCTCTGATCACACAGATCGTCCAGCCAATTTCAACCATGGCAATTCAATTGCACTTACCATCGACCCAATAGTTGGTGGGTTCCACCTCACACGAGCCCCTATTGGCATAAACAGCAGCCCAAACTTGCTGCGCTAGGACACAGTGTACCAGATAGGTATTGATCGCTCGAGGATCAAACCCACTAAAAACATCTTCTCAAAGATGTTGTTCCAGGTGTAAAGGCCAAGTTTTACAGGCCCACCACCCTGGAGGTTGTCTCCGAATCACCAAACAAACACCATACCAAAGAGTAAGTCTTCAACATTGTCCCCTTATACAATAACTATTATATACTACCGGGACGAACCGCGTTGGCTCGATTCAACGTGGTACCACACCATGCCAAGCCCACGTGACATAGTCACAATTATGGGCAAGGCCGAACTCCACCCCGACACTGGAAAGTATACTGTCGCTGAGGTAGCGAGTTGTGCCTTTCTATCGAACCTCGATTCGATAACCAACCCCCCGGACACCAACAAACGAGTCCGAGCTACTTTACGGCATGATAGCCCGGCTCGACCAGGCTCCAATCAAGCACTCCGACATAAGATGGGTAAGGGCCCCGTGGTTCAACCACCTATGACACGCAAATGCCTCTAAGCATTTTTCTTTACAGGCTCACTTTTGCGCAGAACAGGACTGGCGACATGGAATCAGCTCAAACGCACAAAGAGGGAATACACAAGTATTCCCCAAGAAGATAGTCTGGATACACTTCGGATCCGCACACAGCTTCCTCCCGTCCGGTCGCAACAGGTTCCGCCAGCATACCTCCTTTCATAGCATAAAACCGTACTCATACGCATAGACGTGTCACTCCACTACAACACGTAGAACTATATGACACTTACCGACCATCATTCCTCATTGACGCCTTTTTTGTCATAACGGCACCCGCGAATAGTGTCATCACCCACTATGCTAGGGGCTTCATTGTACTCATAATATGGCAACAAAGTCCGGCCACCTTCTCGGTCGCTCGGCACCCCGAACTTATAGCACTATATGCATCAGCTCTGAATCATGTCTTGGGTCATTAGTTGGGTTTGCCCGGCTCCCATGTTTTGGTACCTTACGTTCCGCTCCATCGGCTAAGGTAGCGCTGGGAGAACTACTACGATTGTGTCCCGGTTCTTCCGGACGAGCACCTCAGTAGAGAAAGCCGAAAACTGATTGTCATGATACGGAGAGAGCTGGTCAGCTATTCGAGAGGTTGTAAAATCTTTAAGGATTTATTCCGCATAATGCCATAACAAATGCAGCGACGGATCGGTCATCCGATCAGGCGCTGTTAGAACCCTCGTACGGTCTTCCGAACACTAGGGGTTGTGCCTACCATACTCGAATTCCTATGGCTAAGTGAGAGTGATAAAGCCCTACAGTCCGAGTGCCTGGTTCGCTGTGATGAACACCTCCTTCAAGGACCCAAAAATGGGATAAAGAGTGTTCAGGTATGTCCCGAACACCCCCGTACTTTCTACGTGAGGGCAGAAGCTGATGACTGGCCAACTCTCAGGATTCATATATATCAAACGGCCGCACATGAAGAAAAAACTTTCATATAACAGGCAATAAATAATAGCAGTGCTAGTGTTCCGCATTACAAAGGACAGCATGACTGTCTTCAGGGAAATATAATGTCTTTGGTACATTGCTCCACCACAAGGCGGGCTCCTTTCAGGACACCATCATAATATAATTCGGGCTTGTGGTGCTCCTTACCCTCCGATGGTCCCTCAGTCATCAGCTTTTCAGCATCAAAGCTTCCCCCAGTGCACTTCCGCACGGGCAAATTCCATGTGTGCACATTCTATACAGACCGGCCGTTTAATGACTTCGAGCCGAGGGCAAGCACCAACAATCCGCTTCACGAGCCCGAAGTAACTGCTTGGAATTGGCTCAGCGGGCCACCACCGGACAACTAAGTCCTTCATGGCTAGTTCGGCCGCCTGGTGCAGTTCGATCAGCTGCTTCAGCTGATCGACAAAGGGCACCGGATGATTCGGCACCAAATACTGCGACCAGAAATGCTTTTCCATAGACTTCTTCTCGTCAGCCCGGTAGAATTGAGCAGCATCAGATATGCTGCGTGGCAGGTCCGCAAACGCCCCTGGAGAAATAAGAATTCAATTTTTCACTTTGAAGTTCTCCTGTTACTACATAAAAATCGCTTTGAGTAAAAAAGCCTTACCAGCCGCAATCCTCCTCGCCTCCTGAATGTCCTTCAGAGCACCTCGGGCTTCCTCCCGAACATCATTTGCAGCTTGGAGAGCTTGGGCGAGTTCGGATTCTTTCCCTACTAGACTCTGCTCCAAGGTCTTGCTTTTCTTCACGGCCTCCTGGAGCTCTCGTTCAGCTTCAATGACCCTGGCCTCGTGCTTCTCGCGAAGAGCATACTCCGCGGCGGCCTTCTTTTCGGCTTCGGCCAGAGCCTTCTTTAGCGCCTCAATTTCGGTATTTGCTCCTAGAGCACACAATACAAATAATTTCATCAGGCACAACTACTCATTTGTGCTTAACTTATCAAAGGTTTCAACATACCTTGCTTGTCCTCCAACTGCTTCTTCACTCGGCCAAGTTCTTCTTCGGCCCGCTCCAGACTCTGCTTTAGTCCGGACACTTCCACAGTATGAGAGGCAGTCGTCGCTACAGATGCCTGTTTTTAAACAAAGAGATATATGTCATTAATTGAGTCTCCTGCGAATTCGGAAATTTGATCCCCTGTCCGGTTCTCTCTTTCACCGGACAGTGCATCAGGGGCTACTGTTCATACTATGACAATCTACAAAGGTTCCTAAAGCACTCCTCAAAGCCTTTTATAAGGCTAATGCAGGATTCATTCAGTCCACTCTCAGCGGACTAAATCTTTTCAATCACCGCACCAATAAGGGCGCGATGTTCATCGATGATGGACGCACTCTTTAGCGCTGTTGATAGGACGCCCTGCAGCTCTGCTTGGACAGAGGTTTCTAGCGGAGCGGGCTCGCCTCCTTCCGTCAAGGGGGGCTGCCTGCCTGATCCCGGAGCTTCAAAGGTCTCCAGGACCATGTCCGGCTGCGGGACGAATCTAAGATCGCCCCCGCCGTCGACGTTCATGGGAACCGTTGCTCCCGTGTATTCGGCCCCAGAGGTGTGCCCTCCCTGGTCTGGGTCCTGCTGAGATGACACCTCGGTGTCACACCCGGGCTTCGGGGAAGGGGCCTCCGAAGGCGTCTCGCTCTCCAGGGCATCTGAGCTCAGCGAATCCTCCGGTGAGGACTGTTCAGCGCGAGACCTCGTCGGGCTACACAAAGTATGGCGCAAGTTAAAATATTACACCTTAGTAATCCTGGGCGCTTAGGCGTGTTCGGATTTCGTGTACTCACGATTTTACCAGGGGCTGGGCCCTGGGATCCCACTCCGGGATGCTATTGGTAGCCGTGGTGGATGCCTCTGGAAGGGGATTTTTTCCCTCTTCGGCGATTCGGCCTCCAAGGATGAGGAGGTCGTCCTTTTCTTTCCTCCCCCCGTGGAGGACTCGTCTTCTTCCTCCTCCTCTTCATCTTCGGAGGAAGGATGGGCATTGGAGTCTTAGGATTTTGTGTCCAAAGCACCGTGGCGACGGAGGCTGCTCCGGGTCTCCTTGGCCTCCTTGAAGGCCTCTTTCTTCGGCGCCTTATAAGGCGCTGGGACCAGCATCTTTGTCAGAAGAGGTCCTGCCGGTTCCTCCGGCAGCGGGGCCGGACAATGTATCTGCCCCGCCTTCTTCGTCCATTCCTGGGATAATTGTGGAAAGCATGATAAAGCATCTCCCTTGGGATATGCCAGCTAAACATGGATAGACAGAACATGGCGATAACTTACCGGACTTGCGGAGCAGGACAGCGGCGGAGTCCGGCCACGGTTTGCGGGACTTGAAGAGCACCTTCCGGATATCCTTGTGTGAGGAGCCGTAGAGCTCCCACAGGGTCTGGTGCTCGGCCGGGACGTATTCCCACAAATTACAAGCCCAGTGCTAGCAAGGAAGAACCAAGCGAACTAACATCACCTGGACTACATTGACGAGTTTGACATCCTTGTCTACCACGCCCTTGACGCGTGTTTGGAGCACCGATAGCTCATCGGATGAGGACCAGTTCAGGACCTTCTTGGGCTAGGACGTGAGCTGCAGGGGGGCTCCGGATCTGAATTCGGGAGCAGCGGCCCACTTTTTACCGTGCGGCTTAGTGATGTAGAACCACTGCTGGTGCCACTCCTTGATGGAATCATTGAAGGTGCCTGTCGGCCATGTGACCTTGGGAATCTTGCTCACCATGGCGCCTCCGCACTCGGCATGCTCGCCGTTCACCACCTTGGGCTTCACATTGAAGATCTTCAGCCATAAGCCGAAGTGTGGCGAAACATGGAGAAAGGCCTCACACACGATGATAAACGTCGAGATGTTAAGGAAATAATTAGGGGACAGATCATGAAAATCAATCCCGTAATAATACATGATGCCGCGAACAAATGGGTGAAGGGGAAACCCGAGCCCGTGGATGAAATGAGGAAGAAACACGACCCTCTCATGAGGCTTCGGATTAGGGACGATCTGTCCCGCCGTCGGAAGACGGTGGCCGATTTTCTTGGCCAGGTACCTGGCCTCTCGAAGCTTTTTGATATCCTTCTCCTGGACGGTAGAGGCCATCCATTTGCCTCCTGCTCCGGATCCGGACATCTTCGGAGAACCTCTTTTTGGTGGAGAATACGAGTGCTTGGGCGCTAGGGCTCGAGCGAAGGGGAATGGACGAGCGAAAGGAAAAGGCATGGGTAAAGAATAAGAGGCCTTATCTCTTTATAGAGGCCATAAAAACTTTTGCGCCTCCCTACCTTACTGATGGAACCTGCTCGTTCCCCACTCGCTGTGATTGGCGGTACGGTTGGGCTACCCGCACCCGTATTGATAAAAGTCCCGTGATAAGAGGGACACGATCTCTGCTTCGACAAGACGTGCCCAGGAAACCGCCTCGCTATATGCGCAGTAGCTGGTTGGGAAAACGGTTCGAATGATGACTCGGCCATGGTGTGATGTCACGTTATCTAAAGTTGTCAACAGATTATATTTGCGGGATATTGTTCTCCCTGCGGTGGTACGTGAAAATCATCTTGCAGAGCCGGACACAACTTAAGTGTTCAAGATTTACTTTGGAGTATTCGGAGATGGAATCCGCCTTGCAATGCCGAAGACAATCTGCGCGCCGGACTCATCGTCATTGAAGCCTGGTTCAGGGGCTACTGAGGGAGTCCTGGATAAGGGGGTATCCGGATAGCCGGACTATATACTTTTTCCGGACTCTTGGACCGTGAAGATATAAGACTCAAGACTTCGTCCCGTGTCCAGATGGGACTCTCCTTTGCGTGGAAGACAAGCTTGGCGATTTGGATGTTAGACATCCTTCTTTGTAACCGACTCTGTGTAACCCTAGCCTCCTCCGGTGTCTATATAAACCGGAGGGTTTAGTCCATAGGACAACAACAATCAGAATCATAGGCTAGCTCCTAGGGTTTAGCCTCTACGATCTCGTGGTAGATCAACTCTTGTAATACTCATATCATCAAGATCAATCAAGCAGGAAGTAGGGTATTACCTCCATCGAGAGGGCCCAAACTTGGGTAAAACATCGTGTCCCCTGCCTCCTGTTACCATTAGCCTTAGACGCACAGTTCGGGACCCCCTACCCGAGATCCGCCGGTTTTGACACCGACAGTAATCTCTATGAAGATTACCACAGAGATGTTTGAGTTGATAGTAGCACCACTAGTATGGTAACAGTTATATCATCCACAGTCCTCCGTGACTCGTGGGATATGACTTAGTGTGTATCACATTTTGGAGGTGTAGAAAAATAATGTATAGGAGCTTGGGATGCCTCCGATGAGATGTAATCTTCCTTTCACCGCAGTTTTACTCAGTTTGGTCTTGTACTAAACCTTGTATGGTGTGTATGATGATAGAATAAATGTAGCAATTTCTATATTTACCATGTCATACGGATGAACATCTTGCATTCCGAGTTATCCCTTACATTCTGCATTTCTATGTGAGAATCTTATCATTCTGGACTAAACCATTGTCTTGTTTTCCTAGGATGGTCAACACACGCAACAACCCTGCTCCCCCGGAGGAGGTTGAAGGCGGTGGGGCTAGAGATGCCAACCTGCCTCATCCTCCTTCTCTGGCTGAGCTCATGCTGGAGGCCAAGAGGAACAAATGGGAGACTAACCATTTGCTGGAACGCATCGAACAGAACACATCACTGCACTAGAGGAACAACTTGGTGTCACTCAGCGACTTCATCAAGTTACACCCACCCACCTTCCATCACTCCGTCGAGCCCCTCGACGCTGATGATTGGCTTCATAGCATTACCCACAAGCTATGTTCTGCACTCGTAGACGAAGCTAACAAGGTCACCTTTGCTGCCTACCATCTTGAAGGCCCCGCCAGTCTCTGGTGGGAGAACTATTAGGCCATGCGCCCAGCTGGCCAGGTCACTACTTGGGCAGAATTCAGTGAGGCTTTCCATGAACATCACATTCCGGAGGGTCTTACGGATCGTAAGCGTGAGGAGTTCTGCAGTTTCACCCAAGGTAGACTCTCTATGGATGCATACAGCAGGGAGTTCGGTAACCTAGCACGTTATGCAACTGAGGAAGTTTCCACCGATGCCAAGAAGCAGGCACGGTTCCGCAAGGGACTTAGCCTTGAGCTTCGCCATGATCTCCATCCGCACAAGTGCACTTCCTTCCAGAAGCTTGTGAACAAGGCCATCAGTTCTAAGAAAGGTCAGATTGATTTCGAAGCAACACGCAAGCACGGCCGTGACATTGGTTCCTCATCCGGTTCTGGCTCTCAGAAGCGCCGGGCATGGGTGCCTAACACTGCCCTGCCACCCAGGTTCACACCGAGGCCATCCTATCAAGCGCCTCACCCAACTCAGCAGTATGCACCAGCTAGGTCCTTTGGTGGATCAACCAACAATGCACCTCCACGCACCAGCTTTGTGACGTGTTTCAAGTGTGGAGAACCGGGCCACTACATGAGAGAGTGTCCCCGGACCAACCCCAACCCCAACCAGTCTGGAAAGGTTGTTGGCTGTGGCAAGCCAACAGGGAAGGTGTACTACGCCAAGCCGGCCACCGCTGCACATGGCCATGTGAACTGTGTCTTAGCTGAAGAGGCTCAGGAGGATCCTAACGTCGTTCTCGGTATGCTCCTAGTTAATTTCCACCCGGCATCTATTCTTTTAAGTATTGGAGCATCTCAATCATTTATATCTGAGAGCTATGCTTGTTTGCATAACACCACATTTTGTGATGTGCCCACCTCCATGGTAATTCAAACCCCGGGATCCAAATGGCAAACTTCTAGAGTGAGCCATGGTAATGAAATCCAAGTTGACAGACTTGTTTTCCTTGCGTCCTTGATAGCTCTCAAGTCCTCGGACATTAATATCATCTTGGGTATGGACTGGATGTCAGCGCATCATGCTAAGATCGATTGTTTTCCTGGGAGAGGTAGTCCATGTCTTGACCCAAGTAGCCAAGCGACAGCTATATTCTCTCAATGCCAGCCCTTTGCCAGACCTCGAAGACGTTCCGGTAGTCTGTGATTTTCCGGATGTCTTTCCAGAAGAATTGCAAGGTGTTCCACCTGACCGAGATGTCGAGTTCGTGATAGATCTTATTCCAGGAATTGTACCAATCTCTAGGAGACCCTATAAGATGGCACCACTAGAACTAACCGAGCTTAAGAAACAACTCGATGAGTCCTTGAAAAAGGGTTTCATCCGTCCTAGTTCGTCTCCATGGGCTTGTCTCGTCCTCTTCGTCAAGAAGAAGGATGGTACGGATCGGATGGTTGTAGATTATCGACCCGTTAACTTGGTCACCATAAAGAACAAGTATCCGCTCCCCAGGATCAACGACCTGTATGATCAGCTCGCTGAATCCTTAGTCTTCTCTAAGATGGATTTGAGGTTGGGCTACCATCAAATCAAAATCAAGAATGGGGACATTCCTAAAACGGCCTTTGTTACTCGTTATGGCCAATACGAGTACACCGTCATGTCCTTTGGTTTAACCAACGCCCCAGCCAATTTCTCTCGGTTAATGAACTCGATCTTCATGGAGTATTTGGATAAATTCGTCGTGGTTTACCTCGATGACATACTCATCTACTCCAAGAATGAGGAAGAACATGCCGAGCATCTAAGGCTAGTGTTAATGAATCTTCGAGAGCATCGCCTTTATGCCAAATTTTCTAAATGTGAATTTTGGTTGCCAGAAGTGACCTATCTAGGCCATGTAATCTCTGGTAAGGGTATTGCTGTCAATCCCGAGCAAGTTCAAGTCATTCTTAATTGGACTCCACCTGAATCGGTCAAGCAAGTTCGGAGTTTCCTTGGCTTAGCGAGCTATTGTCGCCGCTTTGTCGAGAACTTCTCCAAAGTTGCTAAACTTCTAACTGAACTCCTCAAGAAAGATAAAAAGTTCGAGTGGACCCCACAGTGCAAGCACAGTTTTCAGGAACTGAAAAGACGCCTGACATCTGCTCCTATACTGGTACCACCAGATTTCTCCAAGGACTTTGTTATCTATTGCGACCCCTCGTGACAAGGACTAGGTTGCATCCTCATGCAAGATCGTCACGTAATTGCTTACGCTTCACGGCAATTGCACCCACATGAGGAAAATTATCCTAAACATGATCTAGAGCTTGCAGCTGTAGTCCATGCACTCAAAACCTGGCGACATTACCTCCTCAGTAATCGTTGTGAAATCTTCACCGATCACCATCTGAAGTATATATTCACCCAACCAGATTTGAATCTCAGGCAAAGACGTTGGGTCGAGTTGATCATAGATTTCGACTTAGGGATAACTTACACCCCAGGAAAAGCCAATGTCATGGCTGATGCACTAAGTCGTAAATCTTACTATAACAACCTGATGTTACAACAAAGTCAACCGCTTCTCCATGAGGAATTTCGGAAGCTTAACCTTCACATCGTTCCTCAAGGATTTCTTTCTACGTTGGTGGCGAAACCTACTCTTACGGATTAAATCATCGCTGCCCAAAAGCGAGATAAAGGGATATCCTGGATCAAGGAGAACATTGCTAGCGGAGATGCTAAATGTTTCTCTACAAATAATCATGGTGTTGTGTACTTTAAGAACCGTTTAGTGGTTCCCAAGAACCAGCATCTACGACAGTTGATCCTTAAGGAGGCTCATGAATCTCCTCTCACCATTCATCCCGGAAGTACTAAGATGTATCAGGACCTACGCCAGAGGTTCTGGTGGACTAGGATGAAGAGAGACACTGCTCAATTTGTTGCTAATTGTGACGTTTGTCGTCGTGTAAAAGCAGAGCATCAATGGCCTGCTGGCACCCTTCAACCTTTAGCTATTCCTGAATGGAAATGGGACAAAATTGGTATGGATTTCATCACCGGTTTTCCCAGGACCAAGAGAGGGAATAATGCTATCTTCGTTGTTATCGATCGTCTTTCCAAAGTGGCCCATTTCTTGCCTGTTCGCAAGAACATAACCGCTAGTCAACTAGCAGACTTGTATATCTCCCAAATAGTGTCTCTCCATGGTGTTCCATTGGAAATTAACTTGGATCGAGGAAGTCTCTTCACCTCTCGATTTTGGGAAAGTTTCCAAAATGCTATGGGAACCCGCCTTTCCTTTAGCACCGCCTTTCACCCTCAGTCAAGTGGTCAAGTGGAATGTGTCAATCAAATTCTAGAAGACATGCTTCGAGCTTCTGTTATCTCATTCGGAATGGATTGGGAGAAATGCCTTCCATTTGCCGAATTTGCTTATAACAACAACTATCAATCTAGCTTGGGTTAAGCCCCTTTTGAAGTTCTCTATGGACGAAGGTGTCGAACGCCTCTTAACTGGTCAGAAACCGGGGAAAGACAATTCTTTGGCCCAGATATGATTGATATGTCTCCAACGTATCTATAATTTTTAATTGTTCCATGCTATTATATTACCCCTTTTGGATGTTTATGGGCTTTATTTTACACATTTATATCATTTTTGGGACTAACCTATTAACCGGAGGCCCATCCCATATTGTTGTTCCGGCACCCTATTTGGGACCCTGTTCCGGCACCCTGCCAGAGGGGGGACCCCTCACCGGTGGCCATCTTCATCATCCCGGCGCTCTCCATGACGAGGGAGTAGTTCACCCTCGGGGCTGAGGGTATGTACCAGTAGCTATGTGTTTGATCTCTCTCTCTCTCTCTCGTGTTCTTGATTTGGCACCATCTTGATGTATCGCGAGCTTTGCTATTATAGTTGGATCTTATGATATTTCTTCCCCTCTACTCTCTTGTGATGAATTGAGTTTCCCTCTTGAAGTTATCTTATTGGATTGAGTCTTTATTTGAGACCACTTGATGTATGTCTTGCCGTGTTTATCTGTGGTGACAATGGGATATCACGTGCCACTTGATGTATGTTTTGGTGACCAACTTGCAGGTTCCGCCCATGAACCTATGCATAGGGGTTGGCACACGTTTTCTTGACTCTTCGGTAGAAACTTTGGGGCACTCTTTGAAGTACTTTGTGTTGGTTGGATGAATCTGAGATTGTGTGATGCATATCTTATAATCATGCCCACGGATACTTGAGGTGACAATGGAGTATCTAGGTGACATTAGGGTTTTGGTTGATTTGTGTCTTAAGGTGTTATTCTAGTACGAACTCTTTAATAGATTGATCCGAAAGAATAACTTTAAGGTGGTTTCGTACCCTACCATAATCTCTTCGTTTGTTCTCCGCTATTAGTGGCTTTGGAGTGACTCTTTGTTGCATGTTGAGGGATTGTTATATGATCTATCTATGTTATTATTGTTGAGAGAACTTGCACTAGTGAAAGTATGAACCCTAGGCCTTGTTTCCTATCATTGCAATACCGTTTACGCTCACTTTTACCTTTAGTTACCTTGCTATTTTTATTACTTTAGATTACAAATACCCTTATCTACCATCCATATTGCACTTGTATCACCATCTCTTTGCCAAACTAGTGCACCAATACAATTTACCATTGTATTGGGTGTGTTGGGGACACAAGAGACTCTTTGTTATTTGGTTGCAAGGTTGTTTGAGAGAGACCATCTCCATCCTACGCCTCCCACGGATTGATAAACCATAGGTCATCCACTTGAGGGAAATTTGCTACTGTCCTACAAACCTGTGCACTTGCAGGCCCAACAACGTCTACAAGAAGAAGGTTGTGTAGTAGACATCAAGCTCTTTTCTGGCGCCGTTGCCGGGGAGGTGAGTGCTTGAAGGTATATCTTTAGATCTTGCAATCGAATCTTATTGTTTCTTGTTTTATCACTAGTTTAGTTTATAAAAGAAAACTACAAAAAATGGAGTTAAGTTTGTCTCATACGCTTCGTCTTTTTAATATCTTTTGTGAGTATGATGGAAAGGAAAATTTTGCTCAAGTGCTAGAAGAAGAAATCTATAGAATGTTTGATACTAAATCTTTGAATGATGAGCATGATTGCAATGTTGTTTGTATGAATTCCTTGAATATCCATGATGCTAATGATATGCAAAGCCACAAGCTTGGGGAAGCTATGTTTGATGAATATGATATTTTTAGTCCCCCAAGTTTTGATGAGGATATTTCTTATGATCAAAGCATGCCTCCTATTTATGATGATGATATTGATGAAAGTGGATTTGGAAGAGTGTCAACTTTATTTAGTGATGATTCCACTATTTCGGAAGAGGTTCCAATTGATTATGAGAACAAAGTTGCTATCTATGATGATTATTGTGATGACTTGTATGCTATTAGGAATAATGATAACCATGAAACTTGTCATCGTGATTTTAGTTTTCAATTGGATTATGCCTCACATGATAATTATTTTGTTGAGTTTGCTCCCACTACTACTCATGAGAAGAAATTTGCTTATGTGGAGAGTAGTAAATTTTCTATGCTTGTAGATCATGAAAAATATGCTTTAGGTGCTGGTTATATTGTTGAATTCATTCATGATGCTACTGAAAATTATTATGAGGGAGGAATATATGCTTGTAGGAATTGCAATAATGTCAAGTTTCCTCTCTATGTGTTGAAAATCTTGAAGCTATGCTTGTTTTACCTTCCTTTGCTAGTTGATTCTTGTTCCCATAAGTTGTTTGCTCACAAAATCCCTATGCATAGGAAGTGGGTTAGACTTAAATATGCTAGTCATATGCTTCATGATGCTCCAGTTATGTTTCAATTCTTATCTTTTATGTGAGCATCATTGTCATCATCATGCCTAGCTAAAAAGGCATTAAAGAAAAGCGCTTGTTGGTAGACAACCCAATATTTATCCTTACTGTTTTTGTGTGTTCACACGATTATGCTACTGTAGTAATCATGTTTTATAGCTTTTGTTTCAATAAAGTTCAAAGTAAGACCTTTAGGATAGCTTACGGTGATAGTTGTGTTGATCCTGCTGAAAATCAGAAACTTTTGCACCCAGTAAATTAGTTTTTTAATTCACAGAAACGTGCTCTTGATATGATTCTTTTTTCTCTGGGTTGGTACACAAATTTCTTAGGACTTCCTAATTTGGTAGGATTTTTGGAGTTCCATAAGTATACGTTTGATACAGATTACTACAGACTGTTCTGTTTTTGACAGATTCTGTTTTCTATGTCTTGTTTGCTTATTTTGATGAATCTATGAGTAGTATCGGAGGGTATGAACCATAGATACATTGGAATACAGTAGATATTACATAAATATGAATTTTGAATGAGTTCATTACAGTACCTAAGTGGTGGTTTTATTTTCTTATACTAACGGAGCTTACGAGTTTTTCTGTCGAGTTTTGTGTTGTGGAGTTTTCAAGTTTTGGGTAAGGATTCGATGGACTATGGAATAAGGAGCGGCAAGAGCCTAAGCTTGGGGATGCCCAAGGCACCCCAAGATAATATTAAAGAAGATCCAAAAGCCTAAGCTTGGGGATGCCCCGGATGGCATCCCCTCTTTCGTCTTCGTTCATCGGTAACTTTACTTGGAGCTATATTTTTATTCACCACATGATATGTGTTCTGCTTGGAGCATCATTTTGTTTTGTTTTGCTTGCTGTTTGAATACAATACCAAGATCTGAAATTCCTTAATGTTAGAGAGTCTTTACATAGTTGCACAATTATTCGACTACTCATTGATCTTCACTTATATCTTTCGGAGTAGTTTGTGATTTGCTCTAGTGCATCACTTATATCTTTTAGAGCATGGTGGTGGTTATATTTTGTAGAAATTGCTAGTCTCTCATGCTTGACTTATATTATTTTGAGATTCTTTTAGAACAGCATGGTATTTGCTATGGTTACAAATTTGGTCCTAGAAGGATGAGCATCCAAGTTGGGTATAATAAAAACTATCATAGAAAGTGAATTGGATGCTATGATCAATTTGATACTTGATAATTATTTTGAGATATGGAGGTAGTGATATTAAAGTCATGCTAGTTGGGTGATTGTGAATTTAAAGAATGCTTGTGTTGAAGTTATCAAGTCCCGTAGCATGCACGTATGGTTAAAGTTGTGTAACAATTTTGAAACATGAAGTGTACCTGGCTTGTCCATCCTTATGAGTGGCGGTCAGGGACGAGCGATGGTCTTTTCCTACCAATCTATCCCCCTAGGAGCATGCGTGTAGTTCTTGATTTTTTATGACTTCTAAATTTTTGCAATAAGTATATGAGTTCTTTTGAGTAATGTTGAGTCCATGGATTATACGTACTTTTACCTTTCCGCCATTTCTAGCCTCTTCGGTACCGTGCATTGCCCTTTCTCACCTTGAGAGTTGGTGCAAACTTCGCCGGTGCATCCAAACCCCGTGATACGATACGCTCTATCACACATAATCCTCCTTATATCTTCCTCAAAACAGCCACCATACCTACCTATTATGGCATTTCCATAGCCATTCCGAGATATATAGCCATGCAACTTTCCACCGTTCCGTTCATCATCATCATGATGTACTTTAATTTTGTCATATTGCCATCGCATGATCATGTAGTTGACATCGTATTTGTGGCAAAGCCACCATGCATTATTTTTCATACATGTCACTCTTGATTCATTGCACCATCTCGGTACACCGCCGGAGGCATTCATATAGAGTCATATCTTGTTCTAGTTTCGAGTTGTAATTCATATGTTGTAATCAATGAAAGTGTGATGATCATCATTATTAGAGCATTGCCCAAAAAAAAAAAGAAAAAGGAAGAAAGACCAAAAGAAAAAAGGAAGGCCCAAAAAAAAGAAAAAAAAGGGCAATGCTACTATCTCTTTTTCCACACTTGTGCTTCAAAGTAGTACCTTGTTCTTCATGTAGTGAGTCTCATATATTGTGCTTCAAAGTGGCACCTTGTTTTTCATATAGCGAGTCTCATAAGTTGTATTTTTTATACTAGTGGGAATTTTTCATTATAGGACTTGGCTTGTATATTCCTACGATGGGCTTCCTCAAATGCACTAGGTCTTCGTGAGCAAGCAAGTTGGATGCACACCCACTAGTTTTCTTTTGTTGAGCATTCATTTATAGCTCTAGTGCATCCATTGCATGGAAATCCCTACTCCTCATGTTGACATCAATTGATGGGCATCTCCATAGCCCATTGATTATCCTCGTCAATGTGAGACTTTCTCCTTTCTTGTCTTCTCCACACAATCCCCATCATCATATTCTATTCCACCCATAGTGCTATATCCATGGCTCACGCTCATGTATTGCGTGAAGGTTGAAAAAGTTTGAGATTATTTAAGTATGAAACAATTGCTTGGCTTGTCATCGGGGGTATAGAAGTTGGGAACATCTTTGTGTGACGAAAATGAAGCATAGCCTAACTATATGATTATGTAGGGATGAACTTTATTTTGCCATGCTATTTTGAGAAGACATGATTACTTTGATTAGTATGCTTGAAGTGTTACTATTTCTTTTATCAATATGAACTTTATTTTGAATCATTTGGATCTGAACATTCATGCCACAATAAAGAAAATTACATTGAAGAACTATGCTAGGTAGCATTCCACATCAAAAAATTTGTTTTTATCATTTACCTACTCGAGGAAGAGCAGGAATTAAGCTTGGGGATGCTTGATACGTCTCCAATGTATCTATAATTTTTGATTGTTCCATGCTATTATATTACCCCTTTTGGATGTTTATGGGATTTATTTTACACATTTATATCATTTTTGGGACTAACCTATTAACCGGAGGCCCAGCCCATATTGCTGTTTTATTGCCTATTTCAGTATTCCGAAGAAAAGGAATATCAAACGGAGTCCAAACGGAATGAAACCTTTGGCACCGTTATTTTTGGGAAGAATATGATCCTGGAGACTTGGAGTTCACGTCAGAAGATCCCCGAGGACTCCACGAGATAGGAGGGCGCCCCCCCCCCCATAGGGCACGCCCCCTGTCTCGTGGGCCCCTTGAGCACCTCCCGACCAACTTCTTTCGCCTATATAAGCCTATGTACCCTAAAACCACGAATATCAAGATAGATCGGGAGTTCCGCCGCTGCAAGCCTCTGTAGCCACCAAAAACCTCTCGGGACCCGTTCCGACACCCTGCCGGAGGGGGAACCCATCACCGGTGGCCGTCTTCATCATCCCGGTGCTCTCCATGATGAGGAGGGAGTAGTTCACCCTCGGGGCTGAGGGTATGTACCAGTAGCTATGTGTTTGATCTCTCTCTCTCTCTCGTGTTCTCTCTATGGCACGATCTTGATGTATCGCGAGCTTTGCTATTATAGTTGGATCTTATGATATTTCTCCCCCTCTACTCTCTTGTGATGAATTGAGTTTCCCTCTTGAAGTTATCTTATTGGATTGAGTCTTTATTTGAGAACACTTGATGTATGTCTTGCCGTGTTTATCTGTGGTGACAATGGGATATCACGTGCCACTTGATGTATGTTTTAGTGACCAACTTGCGGGTTCCGCCCATGAACCTATGCATAGGGGTTGGCACACGTTTTCTTGACTCTCCGATAGAAACTTTGGGGCACTCTTTGAAGTACTTTGTGTTGGTTGGATGAATCTGAGATTGTGTGATGCATATCGTGTAATCATGCCCACGGATACTTGACGTGACAATGGAGTATCTAGGTGACATTAGGGTTTTGGTTGATTTGTGTCTTAAGGTGTTATTCTAGTACGAACTCTTTAATAGATTGATCCGAAAGAATAACTTTGAGGTGGTTTCGTACCCTACCATAATCTCTTCGTTTGTTCTCCGCTATTAGTGGCTTTGGAGTGACTCTTTGTTGCATGTTGAGGGATTGTTATATGATCTATCTATGTTATT
The DNA here is from genome assembly GCF_018294505.1 of Triticum aestivum. NCBI lineage: Eukaryota > Viridiplantae > Streptophyta > Magnoliopsida > Poales > Poaceae > Triticum > Triticum aestivum. The sequence continues at coordinate 191,812,323 of NC_057798.1, read as the reverse complement.
ATTGTTGAGAGAACTTGCACTAGTGAAAGTATGAACCCTAGGCCTTGTTTCCTATCATTGCAATACCGTTTACGCTCACTTTTACCTTTAGTTACCTTGCTATTTTTATTATTTCAGATTACAAATACCCTTATCTACCATCCATATTGCACTTGTATCACCATATCTTCGCCGAACTAGTGCACCTATACAATTTACCATTGTATTGGGTGTGTTGGGGACACAAGAGACTCTTTTATATTTGTTGCAGGGTTGTTTGAGACAGACCATCTTCATCCTACACCTCCCACGGATTGATAAACCTTAGGTCATCCACTTGAGGGAAATTTGCTACTGTCCTACAAACCTGTGCACTTGCAGGCCCAACAACATCTACAAGAAGAAGGTTGTGTAGTAGACATCAATGATCCAGGAAGCAGAAGAGCAAGTTCGCATCGTTCGTGAAAAGTTGAAAACAGCTCAATCTCGTCAAAAGAGCCAATATGACCGAAAACATAAGGCTATGACTTTTGAGGTTGACAAGAAGGCTTACCTTTGGGTTACCCCTCTGAAGGGAACCCATCGCTTTGGTATCAAAGGAAAATTGGCTCCTCGCTACATTGGACCCTTTCGCATTCTTGCCAAACAAGGAGAAGTTGGTTACCAATTGGAACTACCTCCGCATCTCTCTAGAGTCCACGATGTCTTCCACGTTTCCCAACTCAGGCGTTGCTTCTCGGATCCTATCCACGGAGTGGACCACGAAATGCTTGGTCATCAAGATAATCTCACGTATCGAGAATATCCCGTTCGTATTCTCGATCAAGCCGAGCGTACCACTCGACGCCATAATATCAAGTTTCTCAAGGTTCAGTGGCCGCACCATTCTGAGAAAGAAGCAACCTGGGAAAGGGAGGATCATCTTTGACTCGAGTATCCCGCCTTCTTTCTGGAGGATCCTAAATCTCGGGATGGGATTTTTCTGAGTGGGGGTGAGTTGTCACACCCTAGCTAGTTCATGCATTAGAGTGTTGCATCGTGTTTATCTTTCATCAGAAACTTGAAATGGGGGTGACAGAACCCCCAGCCCCCCCTGAAACCAACTACGGTTACTAAAAATATTTTCAACGAACCTGAAATGCCCTTCTAAAATGTCCATCATTTTTGTCTTGGGTTAGAACCTCTGCCAAAATTGGTTCACATTTTTCTAGGACACATAAGGTCACTGGATTAAATCATTAGCTATTTGAGTTTGGGCATTTAAATAATATAAAATATTTTAAATGCTCAAATAATTCTCGAAATAAGTGTGGGCTATTGGAAATATTCTAGACAAAGCCCCTAATTATTTTCAGGATTTTTGGACATGTCTAGCTATTTTTAATAAAGCCACACACTCACAGAAAAATAGAAAAACAATTAAAATGGAAAAGAGAGAGAGAAAGGCCAGAGGCCACTTACCTGCACTGGGCCAGCCCACCTGGCCCGTGCCAGTCACAACCCACCTCTCCCAGTAGGCAGAGGACGAACACCGCGATGCCGCCGAGCTCGCCACGCCACCTCCCTGCCTGCCTGCCTCGCCCGCATCAGCGCAACGCCTCGAAGGGCCTCCTCAGCGCCGCCCCGAGCCCCTCGACACCTCACCTCCCCCTTGCTCTCTCTCTCGCCCTCTCCTTGCCATAGCCGACGCAGCCACTCCCACACCGTCGTGGAGACGCGCCCGCCCCGAGCCCCCCCCCCCCAGATGCCTCCCCGACCTCGCCTACACCGCCCGTCGCTGGAGATCCACTTCGCCGTCACCGCTGCAGCAGCTCATCCCCGACCTCGCCGTCTGCTCCGCCGTGACCACCGTAAGCTCAACTACCTCCCCATCCTCCCCGTACTTGCTCTCGAGCACCGTAGCGACCGCATGAAGCTCAACCGCACGTGCTGCCGCCGAGCTCGTCGCCGACGTGACTCCGGCCACGCAATGGCCTCGCCACCCTGCCCGTTAGCCTCACCGCAACCCCAGGAGCCCGTAGCACCACTCCCCGCACCTCGCCGTACCCCCTAGCGACGACCCCGAGCTCACCCGAGCTCCGACAGCCGCCAAGATCGTCGTCGGCGTCGTTTCCGGCGACCCCGAGCTCCACCTCCACCACCAATCGACGTGGCTCGTTCCCGGCTGCTCGTAGATGTGCTCCGCCGTTGTTTTGGTTGCCGGAGCATGAAACCCGCACCTCTCCGCTGTCCCTGGCCCTGCCGGCGATGAGCCCCGGGTCAACTCCGGCGAGTTTGACCCGGGTTGACCCCAGTTTGACCCCCCTGGTTCTATGACAGGTGGGGCCTGCCCTGCTAATTAACCTAGGATTAGGACTAACTAAAATTAGTTAGTCTAATGACACTGACACGCGGGACCCACTGGTCAGGTTTGACCTGGACCGTCCCCGTTGACAGCTGACATCACCAGACGCTATGCTGACGCAAAAACATTTACTGGATTTATTCTTATACAGGAAATTCCAGAAAATTGCTACAAACTTCAAAATTTCATAGAAATTAATCTGTAGCTCCAAATGCAAAGTGTTATATATGAAAAATGATCAAAAAAATCCAGTCTATCCATCTATACTAGTTTCATGCATGTTTGAGCAAGTTAACCTGCTGTTTAGTGCAAAAAATGATAAAGCACTATTAAAGGCCATATATGAGCTTGGAACTTGAATCTTTGATTCAAAATGGCTCAAACTCATCTGGTCATAGTTGCACTAGCCCAATACACTCATTTTGCCATGTCTCATGCATGCATCATATTGTTACACCTTGTTTGGTGTTGATTGTGTATCGGTGCCCTCTATGGCAGGTTCTTCCCCCGAAGAGTATCATGAGTATCCAAACGAAGAGCAATACCAGTCCACGGACCCGCAAGGCAAGCAACCAACCATTTGATCATATCGATACAAACCCATGTTCTCACTTCTGCTCTCTTTTACTGCATTTAAGACAACGTGTTTCAAACTGTTGTGTGCTACGGTAGTTGAACCCATTTCCTCTGCATGACCTGTCATTGCCACAGTAACTAGATTGAACCCACTAGCATGTGTAGGAGTTGATTGATCCATGTGTATGTGTTTCCTACCTTGCTATGCCTGCTATGCTTAGAGTTGTGTCAAGTCTGGTTCATCCAGGTGATGGGCTAGAGTGAAATGATCATGTCGGTAATGAGAGTGATGTGTTGAACACAATTTGGTAAAGGTATCGATGAGAGGCCATGTAGGAGTACATGGTGGGTTGTTTCATTGGAACCGTCCTTAAGCACTGAGATCTGTATATGTGATTTAAGATTCAGCTACTACCATGCATTGGGCCCTGAAATATGACCCCGCTCGACTTCTTATCCACCCTAGTCCTCTGTCCAGGAGTTGCAAGTAGTTTCTGGTGTTTGTAGCTTATTGGAGGCCGTGGGCAGCGCTGACCCTCGGGGTGGGCTATGATGCGGTAGGTACGTGGCACGGTGTACCGGATGCTCATTTGGTATCTTGGGAACCCTGCACACATTGTTCGGGGCCGTATGTGGAAACCTCGGCCGGACTCCCTGCGGATGGAACCTGGATAGGTGATAAACCTGGACTAGAGACTTAGGTGTTTAGGTAGGTCATGGTCTACACCCACGTCGGCTTTTGCTTGAAGTCTGCCGAGCACATGTCGTGTGCAAACGCTAAGTGGTGGAAACAAGTATGAAGAAGTACACCCTGCAGGGTTAACATCATCTATTCGAATAGCCGCATCCGCGGTAAAGGACTACTTGGTTGCCTATACAGTTCATAGACAAATAAATGGATACTACTAAAAGCATCAAGATAAGCGTGAGTGTCGAGGATGGCTCCTCCGTGGGATGACGGAGGTGGATCCTCGTTAGTGTATTGAAGTGGTGTGTAGTGGACTCGAGTGCGCAAAACAATTTCAAGTTGGTGTCTCGTAAGATAGCTTAGCCAAGAGTCAAAGCTAGCTTGCTGCAATAACCCCACCATCCCTTCTTGATAATGTGCATGTATGTAGGATCTGATGTAAGTCTTGTTGAGTACCTTTGTACTCATGTTTGCTCAATTTACGTTTTACAGAAGACGCTTGTAACGCCCCGGATTCGATGCGCCAGGTGTCTGACTGTTATTCGTCATTGTTGCCATGTCATTCGATTGTGTGTTTCATTTTGCCATGTCATCATGTGCATTTCATTTTGCATACGTGTTCGTCTCATGCATCCGAGCCTTTTCCCCGTTGTCTGTTTTGCAATCCGGCACTCCTATGCCCTCCGGCGTCCCCCTTTTGTCTCTCGTAGTGAGCGGGTGTTAAACTTTCTCGAAATGGCCCGAGGTTTGCCAAGCGGCCTTGGTATACCACCGGTAGACCGCCTGTCAAGTTTAGTGCCATTTGGAGTCCGTTTGATACTCCAACGGTTAACCGCGTAGCCCAAAACCCCGCCTTTCTCTTTGCAGCCCAACACCCTTCCAAAGTGGCCCAAAACCCAGCAAACTCCCCTCCATGCTCTCGGTCGTTTGATCACGATCGCGTGGCCGAAAACTGCTCCTCATTTGGACTCTCCTAGCTCCCTCTACTTACAAATAAGCCCCTCCCCCGAAATTCCCGCAGTCCAAACCCTAGCAAACTCCTCCCCGCGCCGCCGGACATGTCCATCCGCGCCGGACATGTCCGCCGGACACGTCGCTGCGACCAATCGGGCGTCACCACGTCATCATCGCCGCCGCCCGCAGCCAATCTCCTCCCGCCACGTGTCCTCCCCCGCGCCCACATCGCCGCCGGCCCGCGGAGCCCATCCGGGGCCCGCGCGGGCCCAGATCTCGCGGGCCCGCGCAGGCCCGTCCGCCCGCGCCCGTCCTGTGCCGCCGCCCACGCCCGCCGTCGCCGGAGCCGGCAACAGTCGCCATGGTACTGCTCGGGGTCGGGCGCCCCGCTCGTCTCCATCGTGCCCGCGTGGGCCACCTCGCATGGGCCCCGTGGCCCAGATCCCAGCCGCCTCTCCCCTTCGGCCCGCCTCGCCCTCCGTCTTCCTGGGCCAGCCCAGTGGTGAGAAGCCCGACTAAACCCCGCCCCACGCGTCTTTTACTTCATCTGCGCCCGATCTATTTTTTTTCAAAAAAACTGCAAAGTCCCCGAAGTTTTTGCATTATCATGCCATGTTCGACCTGCTGTATATCCATGCATGTAGCTCCGTTTTGTGCGTTTAATATGTCAAATTGTTCGTCTCAACAAGTACATCATTACATTCCATTGCATCATATTCATTTGAGCTCATCTTAATGCCTGAATCATCGTTGCAAAAGTGCTTCATGATGTTGTCTGCTGTCTGTTAACAGAACTAGCTCTTTTGTCATTTTTTCCATGATTGATGTGTGCATCCTATGGGGTTGATGTCTACAGGTGTTTTGAACTAGATAATGCCATCTTTACAGAGGTGCTTAACATGTATTTTTGTGATCAATCTGGTGACTAGCACAAGCATGCAAACTAGGCATCATGATGTTGCTGTTTTAGTCCATGTTCTGCTGTTATTTTGATGTCATGTAAACTTGATGCTACAGAGAGATCCATGCATATTTTGAGTTACTTCAGTAAGGGTGTTTTGAAAATATGGTTGTTCTCTATCCATTCATGCCCCTGTTTGCAATTATGGAGTAGTCTAGCATGTCATTTTCGTGCTCTACTTTTGCTTCAAAATGTTTCCTGGCAGATTGTTTACATGTTATTCAATTTGGTCAAGGTTGTTGTAGTTGATCCTTGCATGCTATGAACTTGTTCTTGCCTTGGATTGTTACATAAACATGTCTTCTTGATGATGCTATGCTTATCTTGTTATGCAATAACTTGTGATGAGTGAATCAAGCTTGTTAAGTAGTGTACTTGTTGTTACTGTTTTGCTAGGCTGAATCTGTTATTTCGTGATGCTATGTAAACCTGCTTCTACTAGTCATTCTATGCATAATCTGGAGATGATCACTAAACATGTTTTGTTCTACATGTCTTGCTCTATCCATCCATGCCCCTGGTTGCATTTATAGCTTGCTGTAGCTTGTTGTAATCTTGCTCCAAAGTTGCTTGAAAATGTTGTTGTCAGCCTGTTAACATTAAGTTCAGTTGTTGCCATGTGTTTTGCTAGTGTTCCATGCACCCTATGAACTTGCTCTTGCCATGCTTAGCTTCACAAATATGTCTTCTTACTGTTGGTTGCCTTTCCATGCCATGTAATGCTCTGTGGTGAGTGGTACAAGCTCACCAACATGCCTTCATAATTCTGTTCCTGCCATGTATGAATCTGTAATATAACTTGCCATGTTTACGTGGGTGCCATCATATTTTCTGATCCTTTTTGGCTTATGGTCAGTAAGGGACTTTTGATCTATGCATTTAGTAGATCCATGCCATGCCTTTGTTTGCCATGATAAGTTCCTGTAACATGTTGTTTGATAGCTCTAAACATTGCAACCTGATGTTATTTTCTGCAAAGTCTGAACTGTTATTATTTGCAATCTTGCCATGTGTGTTTGAGCATGTTCTAGTGATTTCTAGAGATAGCTCAGTGTTCATGTTTTGTAATGCTTTACCTGTACATCATGTGCATGCCTTTTGTTTTCATGTTGAGATGTTGTAGCTTATTGTTTTGATGCTTGCAATATGCCTAGTTGCTGTTTTGGACAGATTGTTGCTATAACTTGTATAGTATGCATGTGTTGAACCGTTGCTCCGTTTTGTGTGTGCTCTATATGAAACTTGCTTAGAATTGCATGTAGTTTCATATTATCATGTTGCATCCTTGTTTTGAGGTGTTTGCTTGATGTTTGAATGCATTTCGCATCAATGCCATGTTTATCTTGTTTTGCTCATATCTTCTAGGCCGTAGCTCCGAACTAAATGAACTTTATATGTAACTTGACTAGAATCTCATGTAGATCATCTTGTTGCATCTTAACTTGCTGTTTAACAACTTGAACATAATGTTTAATCAGATCTGGACCAATTTCGAAATTTGCATACGAGGACTTACCGGAATTGTATATGTTGTTCCCGGCCTCATTTAAACTTGCCTTAGTGTGTTGCTCTTGTTTGCATCATCTCTTGCCATGAGTAGCTTCATGTAGTTTTGTCATGCATCATGCTTGTTGTGCATCATGCCTTGTTCATGTGTGGTGTGTTTACTATGTTGTGTGCTTCTTCTCGATAGTTCCCGTATCATTGCGATCGTGAGGATTCGTTCATCTACGCTTGGTTCGGCTTCATCCGTTCGTCTTCTTCATGGACTCGTTCTTCTTCCTAGCGGGATTTCAGGCAAGATGACCGCTACCCTGGATCTCACTACTATCATTGCTATGCTAGTTGCTTCGTTCTATCGCTTTGCTGCGCTACCTATCACCTGTTTTTCTCAAGCCTCCCATATTGCCATGAACCTCTAACCTTTGATACCTTTCCTATGCAAACCGTTGTTTGGCTATGTTACCGCTTTTGCTCAGCCCCTCTTATAGCGTTGCTAGTTGCAGGTGAAGTTGAAGATTTCTTCATGGTGGACAGGATTTATGTTGGGATATCACAATATCTCTTATATTATTAATGCATCTATATACTTGGTAAAGGGTGGAAGGCTCGGCCTTATGCCTGGTGTTTTGTTCCACTCTTGCCGCCCTAGTTTCCGTCATACCGGTGTTATGTTCCTGGATTTTGCGTTCCTTACGCGGTCGGGTGATTTATGGGACCCCCTTGATAGTTCGCTTTGAATAAAACTCCTCCAGCAAGGCCCAACATTGGTTTTACCATTTGCCTCACCACCACCTACTTTTCCCTTGGGAGTCGCACTCTCGAGGGTCATCTTTATTTTAGCCCCCCCGGTCCAGTGCTTGTCTAAGTGTTGGTCCGAACCAGAGCCACTTGCAGCGCCACCTCGGGGAAACTCGAGGTCTGGTTTTAGTTGTACGTAGTGTTCATCTGGTGTTGCCCTGAGAACGAGATATGTGCAGCTCCTATCGGGATTGTCGGCGCATCGGGCGGTCTTGCTGGTCTTGTTTTACCATTGTCGAAATGTCTTGTAAACCGGGATTCCGAGTCTGATCAGGTCTTCCTGGGAGAAGGTATATCCTTCGTTGATCGCGAGAGCTTATCATGGGCTAAGTTGGGACACCCCTGCAGGGTATAATCTTTCGAAAGTCGTGCCTGCGGTTATAGGCAGATGGGAATTTGTTAATGTTCGGTTGTAGATAACTTGACACCAGATCCGAATTAAAAGGCATCAACCGCGTGTGTAGCCGTGATGGTCTCTTCTCGGCGGACTCCGGGAAGTGAACACGGTCCTTGGGTTATGTTTGACGTAAGTAGGAGTTCAGGATCACTTCTTGATCATTACTAGTTGGCGACCGTTCCGCTTGCTCTCTTCTCGCTCTTATTTGCGTATGTTAGCCACCATATATGCTTAGTCGCTGCTGCAACCTCACCACTTTACCCCTTCCTTTCCCTTTAAGCTTTGCTAGTCTTGATACCCATGGTAATGGGATTGCTGAGTCCTCGTGGCTCACAGATTACTACAACAACAGTTGCAGGTACAGGTTAATCGATGATCATGACGCGAGAGCGATGCTTGCTTGCGTTGAGTTCTTCTTCTGCTTCTTCGATCAGGGGATAGGTTTCAGGTCGGCAGCCTGGGCTAGCAGGGTGGATGTCGTTTGAGTTTCTGTTTGTGTTTCATCCGTAGTTGGATGATGCTCTTATGTATTCTAATGTTGTATTCGTGTGGCATTGTATGCCTTATGTATGTATCCCCATCTATTATGTAATGTTGATGTAATGATATCCACCTTGCAAAAGCGTTTCAATATGCGGGTCTATCCTTGGTGGGACCTTCGAGTTCCTTTTGGATAGGGTCACATATTGGGCATGACAAGTTGGTATCAGAGCCTCGACCGACCCTAGGAGCCCCCTTGATTGATCGTGTAGTTTGGCCGTTGTCGAGTCTAGAGAAAAACTATTTTCGGAGTCTAGTTATATCGGAGAGTAGGAATTCTTTTTACTCCTCAGCCCCTTCGTCGCTCTGGTAAGGAATCTTGACGTAGGTGTTTTGAACTACTCCTCTTCTCCTTCAATTTTTTCTTTAGGATCACGCAGTTGGTTTTCCGATCGTTGTTCCTCAGCTCTTTTCATCCGGTGCTTTTCTCGCCAAGTCGACTCGAGCCTCTTCATCGTTGCCAAGTTCAATCCGCAGTTGTCTTCTTTTTCCCTCCCGCCCACCCCTTTTCTTCTCGGAACCGGAGTCCATAATCGAGTATCCATACTACTCGTGCGAAGTCTTTGCTTTCTTTCCTCAATGATTTCAACCAGTGTTTTCTCTTCAAGATATTCGTCGTTTCCCCTTCCATGTTGCCTTTGTTTTCCCGCCCTCCCACCCTTTTCTTCCCGGAGCCTGTCTCTCTCTCGACCAGCTATCTCATGCGTGCGAAACCTCTTCAGTATTTCGTAAATTATCTCAACCGGTGAATTCTCGTTTTGTTCGACATTCTTCATCTCTTTTCTTCTCCGGTGGACTCAATTCAAGTTTTTCGGGTTGATCATATTCTTTTCCTCGAAGTGTTCTCCTTGCTTGTTTGCCTCTCGCCATTTTATCCTTTCGGAGTGCTCAAGACATCTCAGGAGATTCATTTGTGTTCGAATTAATTCGAGGTTGTCACCTCATTCAAATATTTCAATTGTTCCGATGCATCATCTATCTATTCAACATCCTTTCCAACGGTGTTTCTTTCAGTGGGCCCTAACCCACACGTTTTTTCCCAGGATCTTACCTGACTCTTCTAATTCCCCCGGAGTTATTCTCAATTCTTTTCAAGTTTGACGTAAGTATGAATTTCATCAGTCACATGCCTTCTCCAAGATCGTTTTTCAAATGCTTTCATTGTTGGCTCAACCTCTTCGCTTTTCATTCTCCCGGAGTATCTCAGTAATTTTGGTGGTGTTTTTCCCGTCATCAGTTGAAGATCAAAGAAGATTTTTTCCTCTAAATCTTGCCCGTTCTTGCGAAGTTTCATGGTTCTAGCTTCATATCATCCTCTCGAATTATTTCAGTCTGTCAGATATTCTGTCTTAACCATCCAGAGTATGTCAGGAGTTGTTTTTCCATTTCTTTTCACTGGAGGCCATCATTCCAGAAGAATTCTTCGTCCCCACATTTCGGCTATCGTTCTCTATTTACCCCGGTGCTTCATTCAAGTGTTCTTTAATCAGCTCATGATCTCTTTATTGTTTTGCAACTAAATTCCCCTCGAGCATATTGGTTCTTCTAATTCTTCCCGGTGATTCATTCTCTTTCGGCAGTCATTTCTGAATTCTTATGGTGGTTCGTTCAAGATTCTTTTTCTTGATTATCATATTAATTTATTCGTTCCTTTCAATCCTACTGGTGGTTCATGAAGACTTTCTCAAGTTTTGTGCTATGTTCCCCCTTAATCCTTTTTCAAGAAGAATAAGTAGTATGCAAAAATCCATTGTTTGTCATCAATTTAATTTGATGAAGGATAAGCATACAATAAATCTTATTCTTATTTCATCCAAGTGATTAATCCCTTCCTTCAGAGTTTGTTCTTGTTGAATAAATTCTAGTTCCAAGTGTTTCCCATCTTTTCTTTTCCGGAGTTCAAATTTCCTCAGCCATTTCATCGAAACCTCCATCTAAATCATCGCAAGGTTCATCTTATTCTTTCATCCTTCAATTTTATCTCGTCATCCTTTTGTTACCGGAGTTCTTCATGGTGGTTCTTCATGATTTAATTCATTCCTCAAGAGTTCATCAAGATTTTGTTGGAGGAGTTCAAGTATCTTTCTTCTCGCATCTCGAAGTGCAATTAATCCTCCATATCCTTTTGAAGTGGTGTTTGGCATTCCTTCGTTCTTCTCAGCTATTCAATCATTTCCGTTTGCGGCTGGTTATCACCTCATAAGTTTTGAGATGTCATCCATAAGTCCACAACAAGCTTATTCTCTCGTTGTTGATTTTCTCAACAACTCCAGTCAATCCTTCCTTTTAAGTTCTTTTCGTTCAACTCCTTCAATTCTTTCCGGAGGTTTTGTGTCATGTCTTCATCAAGTATCATTCCATCCTCTTAAGTTCATGTTCTTTTCCTTCCATTTTCAGCCGGAGAGCTGTCCAAATTCTTTTGTGCTTATTCGTTTTTTATCTCATCTAACCGGAGTGGTTTCATAGTCTATCTGATTCCGCGAGCTTTCGATTCTCTTCATTCTCGTCGTTCCTCTCTTCTTCTCGAGTGCTCTCGATTCTTTGCTTCTTATCTTGAGTTCTTGCTTCACCTCTTCCTTTTTCTCTTCCATCTCGGTCCTAAGATCTCGGGACGAGATCTCTTGTTAGTGGAGGAGTGTTGTAACGCCCCGGATTCGATGCGCCAGGTGTCTGCCTGTTATTCGTCGTTGTTGCCATGTCATTCAATTGCGTGTTGCATTTTGCCATGTCATCATGTGCATTTCATTTTGCATACGTGTTCGTCTCATGCATCCGAGCCTTTTCCCCGTTGTCCGTTTTGCAATCCGGCACTCCTATGCCCTCTGGCGTCCCCCTTTTGTCTCTCGTTGTGAGCGGTGTTAAACTTTCTCGGAATGGCCCGAGGTTTGCCAAGCGGCCTTGGTATACCACTGGTAGACCGCCTGTCAAGTTTCGTGCCATTTGGAGTCCGTTTGATACTCCAACGGTTAACCGCGTAGCCCAAAACCCCTTCTTTCTCTTTGCAGCCCAACACCCTTCCAAAGTGGCCCAAAACCCAGCAAACTCCCCTCCATGCTCTCGGTCGTTCAATCACGATCGTGTGGCCAAAAACCGCTCCTCATTTGGACTCTCCTAGCTCCCTCTACCTACAAATAAGCCCCTCCCCCGAAATTCCCGCAGTCCAAACCCTAGCAAACTCCTCCCCGCGCCGCCGAACATGTCCATCCGCGCCGGACATATCCGCCGGACACGTCGCTCCGACCAATCGGGCGTCGCCACGTCATCATCACCGCCGCCCGCAGCCAATCTCCTCCCGCCACGTGTCCTCCCCCGCGCCCACATCGCCGTCGGCCCGCAGAGCCCATCCGGGGCCTGCGCGGGCCCAGATCTCGCGGGCCCGCACAGGCCCGTCCGCCCGCGCCCGTCCTGTGCCGCCGCCCACGCCCGCCGTCGCCGGAGCCGGCAACAGCCACCATGGTACTGCTCGGGGTCGGGCGCCCCGCTCGTCTCCATCGTGCCCGCGTGGGCCACCTCGCATGGGCCCCGCGGCCCAGATCCCGGCCGCCTCTCCCCTTCGGCCCGCCTCGCCCTCCGTCTTCCTGGGCCAGCCCAGTGGTGAGAAGCCCGACTAAACTCCGCCCCACGCGTCTTTTAGTTCATCTGCGCCCGATCTGTTTTTTTTTCAAAAAAACTGCTAAGTCCTCGAAGTTTTTGCATTATCATGCCATGTTCGACCTGCTGTATCTCCATGTATGTAGCTCCATTTTGTGCGCTTAATATGTCAAGTTGTTCGTCTCAACGAGTACATCATTTCATTCCATTGCATCATATTCATTTGAGCTCATCTTGATGCCTGAATCATCGTTGCAAGAGTGCTTCATGATGTTGTCTGCTGTCTGTTAACAGAACTAGCTCTTTTGTCATTTTTGCCATGATTGATGTGTGCATCCTATGAGGTTGATGTCTACATGTGTTTTGAACTAGATAATGCCATCTTTATAGAGGTGCTTAACATGTATTTTTGTGATCAATGTGGTCACTAGCACAAGCATGCAAACTAGGCATCATGATGTTGCTGTTTTAGTCCCTGTTCTGCTGTTATTTTGATGTCATGTAAACTTGATGCTACAGAGAGATCCATGCATATTTTGAGTTACTTCAGTAAGGGTGTTTTGAACATATGGTTGTTCTCTATCCATTCATGCCCCTGTTTGCAATTATGGAGTAGTCTAGCATGCCATTTTCGTGCTCTACTTTTGCTTCAAAATGTTTCCTGGCAGATTGTTTACATGTTATTCAATTTGGCCAACGTTGTTGTAGTTGATCCTTGCATGCTATGAACTTGTTATTGCCTTGGATTGTTACATAAACATGTCTTCTTGATGATGATATGCTTATCTTGTCATGAAATGACTTGTGGTGAGTGAATCGAGCTTGTTAAGTAGTGTACTTGCTGTTACTGTTTTGCTAGGCTGAATCTGTTATTTCATGATGCTATGTAAACCTGCTTCTACTAGTCATTCTATGCATAATCAGGAGATGATTACTAAAGATGTTTTGTTCTACATGTCTTGCTCTATCCATCCATGCCCCTGGTTGCATTTATAGCTTGTTGTAATCTTGCTCCAAAGTTGCTTGATAATGTTGTTGTCAGCCTGTTAACATTAAGTTCAGTTGTTGCCATGTGTTTTGCTAGTGTTCCATGCACCCTATGAACTTGCTCTTGCCATGCTTAGCTTCACAAATATGTCTTCTTACTGTTGGTTGCCTTTCCATGCCATGTAATGCTCTGTGGTGACAAGCTCACCAACATGCCTTCATAATTCTGTTCCTGCCATGTATGAATCTGTAATATAACTTGCCATGTTTACGTGGGTGCCATCATATTTTCTGATCCTTTTTGGCTTATGGTCAGTAAGGGACTTTTGATCTATGCATTTAGTAGATCCATGCCATGCCTTTGTTTGCCATGATAAGTTCCTGTAACATGTTGTTTGATAGCTCTAAACATTGCAACCTGATGTTATTTTCTGCAAAGTCTGAACTGTTATTATTTGCAATCTTGCCATGTGTGTTTGAGCATGTTCTAGTGATTTCTAGAGATAGCTCAGTGTTCATGTTTTGTAATGCTTTACCTGTACATCATGTGCATGCCTTTTGTTTTCATGTTGAGATGTTGTAGCTTATTGTTTTGATGCTTGCAATATGCCTAGTTGCTGTTTTGGACAGATTGTTGCTATAACTTGTATAGTATGCATGTGTTGAACCGTTGCTCCGTTTTGTGTGTGCTCTATATGAAACTTGCTTAGAATTGCATGTAGTTTCATATTATCATGTTGCATCCTTGTTTTGAGGTGTTTGCTTGATGTTTGAATGCATTTCGCATCAATGCCATGTTTATCTTGTTTTGCTCATATCTTCTAGGTCGTAGCTCCGAACTAAATGAACTTTATATGTAACTTGACTAGAATCTCGTGTAGATCATCTTGTTGCATCTTAACTTGCTGTTTAACAACTTGAACATAATGTTTAATCAGATCTGGACCAATTTCGAAATTTGCATACGAGGACTTACCGGAATTGTTATATGTTGTTCCCGGCCTCATTTAAACTTGCCTTAGTGTGTTGCTCTTGTTTGCATCATCTCTTGCCATGAGTAGCTTCATGTAGTTTTGTCATGCATCATGCTTGTTGTGCATCATGCCTTGTTCATGTGTGGTGTGTTTACTATGTTGTGTGCTTCTTCTCGATAGTTCCCGTATCATTGCGATCGTGAGGATTCGTTCGTCTACGCTTGGTTCGGCTTCATCCGTTCGTCTTCTTCATGGACTCGTTCTTCTTCCTAGCGGGATTTCAGGCAAGATGACCGCTACCCTGGATCTCACTACTATCATTGCTATGCTAGTTGCTTCGTTCTATTGCTTTGCTGCGCTACCTATCACCTGTTTTTCTCAAGCCTCCCATATTGCCATGAACCTCTAACCTTTGATACCTTTCCTATGCAAACCGTTGTTTTGGCTATGTTACCGCTTTTGCTCAGCCCCTCTTATAGCGTTGCTAGTTGCAGGTGAAGTTGAAGATTTCTTCATGGTGGACAGGATTTATGTTGGGATATCACAATATCTCTTATATTATTAATGCATCTATATACTTGGTAAAGGGTGGAAGGCTCGGCCTTATGCCTGGTGTTTTGTTCCACTCTTGCCGCCCTAGTTTCCGTCATACCGGTGTTATGTTCCTGGATTTTGCGTTCCTTACGCGGTCGGGTGATTTATGGGACCCCCTTGACAGTTCGCTTTGAATAAAACTCCTCCAGCAAGGCCCAACATTGGTTTTACCATTTGCCTCACCACCACCTACTTTTCCCTTGGGAGTCGCACTCTCGAGGGTCATCTTTATTTTAGCCCCCCCCCCCCGGTCCAGTGCTTGTCTAAGTGTTGGTCCGAACCAGAGCCACTTGCAGCGCCACCTCGGGGAAACTCGAGGTCTGGTTTTAGTTGTACGTAGTGTTCATCTGGTGTTGCCCTGAGAACGAGATATGTGCAGCTCCTAGCGGGATTGTCAGCGCATCGGGCGGTCTTGCTGGTCTTGTTTTACCATTGTTAAAATGTCTTGTAAACTGGGATTCCGAGTCTGATCGGGTCTTCCTGGGAGAAGGTATATCCTTCATTGATCGCGAGAGCTTATCATGGGCTAAGTTGGGACACCCCTGCAAGGTATAATCTTTCGAAAGCCGTGCCTGTGGTTATAGGCAGATGGGAATTTGTTAATGTCCAGTTGTAGATAACTTGACACCAGATCCGAATTAAAACACATCAACCGCATGTGTAGCCGTGATGGTCTCTTCTCGGTGAAGTCCGGGAAGTGAACACGGTCTTTGGGTTATGTTTGACGTAAGTAGGAGTTCAGGATCACTTCTTGATCATTACTAGTTGGCGACCGTTCCGCTTGCTCTCTTCTCGCTCTTATTTGCGTATGTTAGCCACCATATATGCTTACTCGCTGCTGCAACCTCACCACTTTACCCCTTCCTTTCCCTTTAAGCTTTGCTAGTCTTGATACCCATGGTAATGGGATTGCTGAGTCCTCGTGGCTCACAGATTACTACAACAACAGTTGCAGGTACAGGTTAATCGATGATCATGACGCGAGAGCGATGCTTGCTTGCGTTGAGTTCTTATTCTGCTTCTTCGATCAGGGGATAGGTTCCAGGTCGGCAGCCTGGGCTAGCAGGGTGGATGTCGTTTGAGTTTATGTTTGTGTTTCATCCATAGTTGGATGATGCTCTTATGTATTGTGATGTTGTATTCGTGTGGCATTGTATGCCTTATGTATGTATCCCCATCTATTATGTAATGTTGATGTAATGATATCCACCTTGCAAAAGTGTTTCAATATGCGGGTCTATCCTTGGTGGGACCTTCGAGTTCCTTTTGGATAGGGTCGCATATTGCGCGTGACAACGCTGCAACCCCTTCTGATGGGTTCTTCATAGGCGTCGATGTCGACGAGTAGGCTGAAGCCCAGGTGGCTCACCTGAGCTCACGATGGACCGTGTAGTATAGTCAGGCTTTCTCAAGCCTCTTTTATTTTCTAGTTGTCTGTACTCAGACATGTTACTTCCATTGTTGGCTTGTATGTTTGTATGACTTCAATGCTGGGTCGTGTGACCCGTACTTGTGTGTATGATATGTATGGCTCTCTGAGCCTTTAAATAAAGTACTTGAGTTGTAGAGTCATGTTGTGATGCCATGTTGTATTTGCACATATCGAGCATATTGTGTGTATGATTGCAATGCTTGGTATGTGTGGGTTCTGACTATCTAGTTGTTTATCCTTGGTAGCCTCTCTTACCGGGAAATGTCTCCTAGTGCTTCCACTGAGCCCTGGTAGCTTGCTTCTGCTCCGGAACACTTAGGTTGGCCGGCATGTGTCCTTCTTCGTTCCTGTGTCTGTCCCTACGGGGAAATGTCACGCGATGACTACCGGAGTCCTGTTAGCCCGCTACAGCCCGGTTTACTGGAGTCCTGCTAGCCCAGTGCTACGTCCGGATTCACTCGCTGATGACCAACACGTTCGTTGTTGGGTCACGTATGTCTGTCCCTGTAAGTTAGTGCCACTTTGGGTTCACGACTAGCCATGTCAGCCCGGGCTCCTTGTCATATGGATGCTAGCGACACTATCATATATGTGTGCCAAAAGGCGCAAACGATCCCGGGCAAGGTAAGGCGTCACCCGTGGGAATACCGTGCGTGAGGCCGCAAAGTGATATGAGGTGTTACATGCTAGATCGGTGTGGCATTGAGTCGGGGTCCTGACATACATCAACACCATTACGTCTCCGATGAAGCGTGAGTAGTTTACCATAGACCTTCAGGTCCATAGTTATTAGCTAGATGGCTTCTTCTCTCTCTTTGATTCTCAACACAAAGTTCTCCTCGATGTTCTTGGAGATCTATTCGATGTAATACTTTTTTGTGGTGTGTTTGCCGAGATCCAATGAATTGTGGATTTATGAACAAGATTATCTATGAATATTATTTGGTTCTTCTCTTAATTCTTATATGCATGATTTGATATCTTTGCATGTCTCTTCGAATTATTGGTTTAGTTTGGCCTACTAGATTGATCTTTCTTGCAATGGGAGAAGTGCTTAGCTTTGGGTTCCATCTTGCGGTGTCCTTTCCCGGTGACAGTAGGGGCAGCAAGGCATGTATTGTATTGTGGCCATCGAGGATAACAAGATGGGGTTTTCATCATATTGCTTGAGTTAATTCCTCTACATCATCTCATCTTGCTTAATGCGTTACTCCATTCTTTATGAACTTAATACTCTAGATGCATGCTGGATAGCGATCGATGTGTGGAGTAATAGTAGTAGATGCAGGCAGGAGTCAGTCTACTTGACACGGACGTGATGCCTATGTTCATGATCATTGCCTTGGATGTCATCATAATTATGTGTTTTTCTATCAATTGCTCGGCAGTAATTTGTTCACCCACCGTAATATATGATATCTCGAGAGAAGCCACTAGTGAAACCTATGGCCCCCGGGTCTCTTTTCCATTATATTGAATCTCGTTTACATCTTGCTAGTTTCCACTCTATTATTCTGTAATCTTTACTTTCCAATCTATAAACCAAAATTATTTACTTTACTATTTATCTGTCTCTATCAGATCTCACTTTTGCGAGTGACCGCGAAGGGATTGACAACCCCTTTATCGCGTTGGTTGCAAGTTCTTGATTGTTTGTGCAGGTATTTGGTGTCTTGTGCGTCGCATCCTACTGGATTGATACATTGGTTCTCAAAACTGAGGGAAATACTTACGCTACTTTGTTGCATCGCCCTTTCCTCTTCAAGGGAAAACCAACACCAAGCTCAAGAGGTAGCATTATGCCGAAATTTCAAGCTAGCATCTTTGTCTATCGTGCTGCGAAACTCCTGCCTCTTCAACCCGTGCCTTGTTACCCCCCAAATTTTAAGATATCTTTTTGTCTCGTTGTGCTCCGAAAACTCCCCCAGTCTCAACCCGCGCCTTGCTATCCCAAAATTACAACGCGCGCAAAAACTCCCACCTCCTGCGAAATCCCGACACACGAAATTCTCGTGATGCCCCTGAACCGAAAGAACCGCCTAGCTCAAATTGGCGCGGGTACTTTTGTAACTTACCCCACATTTTCGACAAGCGCGTCCCTAAGATATGGTTCCCCCCTCCCATCCCCTCCGCCCCCATTCGTACACCGAGGCCGCGAAAACCCATGAAACCCCACACCCTCCTTTGTCCGCAATCCGATGAGCCTTTTCGTCGACGATGTCGCCCACAGCAACACCTCGACATCCCTCATCCACCGCACCGGACGAGGATCCGTCGTCGATCTCGTCGTCCCGCCGGTCCAGCCACCCCGTCCTCCACCTCCAAGGAGCTTCCCGACGTTCCCCTCGTCTTTCGCACCACCTCCATTCCCACACCGCCGTCTTCACCTGCAACATTGGAAGAGCAGTATCATCATCGATTCCTCGGATGAAGCTGAGGCCTAATCGGCGCCACCAAAGAGGTTCTACACTAATCGTTGCATTTTCTTCTTGATTCGATCTCACGGTGCTGTCGGCGCTCGGTCTCGAGCCGACATGGCGCGGCTCCATCTACGGCAGCAGCGCCGGCCTCTTCCTCCACGGTGTCGCTCCCCCGACGCGACATCCACATCAGTAGGAGTTGCTGCTGCTTTGTCTCTCGCTCGCGCTGCTGCTCTGCTCTTGCTCTCGGTCCCCTGCCTGGTATGCTCTTGCTCTTTCTCGCGCTCTTGCTCTTGCTCTTTCTTGCGCTGCTACTCTACTCTTGCTCGCGTTGCTGCTGCACGAGCAACAGATCCTGCTCTCGCTCGAGCCCCTGCAGCAACTACCTGAGATGCCGCTACACGACCAGCTGCCCCGGCTCTTGCACGCCCTGCTGCTCCAGGCGTTGCTGCTGCTTTTCTGCTACTAGTGCGTTCAATTTTGACAGAAAAATTCAGTTTCGACAGCAAAATTCAGTTTCGACAGTAAAGTTCAGAGATGAGCGGCTGATGTATTTTACATCTAGCACTTTGTGGTTATGTATTTTACATCATGTATTGGATATGCTATTAGAATTCCACTCAGGTAACATTGTCTCTCTTGTCCTGCTTTAGCCCCGACGTCGTACAACTCATCGGAGCTGCTCCAACAACGAAACCCTCCATCACAGCAGAGCAGTACCCTCGGCTCCATCTCCAGACGCCTAAGATCTTGTTCCCCTCCTCCGAAAGCCACATCAGGCGGAGCATCCACACCGACCAACCCAATCATGCTGAGATCGACATGGCTTCGCCAAAGAGGTTATACACTTGTTGAATCGCTTTTTACACTACATGTTATATATATTGTCCACTGAGCACATGTAGTAATGTGAAATATAAATAGTCCTACTATATGACAAGCAGTGAGGTACCAGGCAACTTAGCTATCTGTGATGGACTCTCTTGAACGCCATCTTATTTATTTCTGCGCGTTTGAGCTATGCATTTGTAGATGGGCCCGGGAGTTGAGCTAGTAGGGCAGTGGCCTGGGTCCAAAGTAGTAGAAGTAGCACATAAACATTTTTTGAGTGTAGGCTTTTCCCTGTTCAAGCCTGCCTACTAGAATCGCCAGTGCTTGAAAGAAAAGGCGAAGGAAAAACATAGGAATTGGAAAGTTTCTTATGGTACTACTATTCATGCATTTGGTTCAAAGGAATGAGCAAGGGAAAATTGTAGGAATTGTTCCTTTAGTGTCTCCTTGAAAGAAAAACTGTAGGAATTTTAATATCCACTTGTCCTCCTTTTCAAATTCCTATTCATGAAGCACAAGACTAAGAGATAGTAGCATAATATAATTATAACCATACATTTTTTTCGTTTAACTTAATCTCACCGTGCTTCTTTGCATCCTGTGATCTTCCAATTCTTATGAACCAAACACCCAGATTGGCAGAAATCCTGTATTTTTGCACGTGCATTCCAATCCTATTCCTGTGTATTTCCTATCACTACATTGTTAGAATCCTCCAATTCAAACAAGCGCTTACAGAATTACTTCTGCTACAGATATGTGTCAAAGAAAACCTTGTGTGGTTTGTCCCACTCCTGCTACGCTGTGGTCCACCCCAGCTCAGCTGCGCCAACGATGGAAGGGTTCGCCATAGTGATCCATCCTCCAGAATGTCTTTCGCCGCCTCAGATCTTCTTCCCCGCCGCCGGCGACCACGACAACTGCATTACCATCATCAATAGAGCATATGACCTTGAGGACTACACGGGTCCGCAAGAGAGGTTGCACTCTTTCGTGTGTACTTACGTTATGCATCACTTAATATGATGACATGCTACTTTATCGTCATGTTCACCGATCAGACTCCGAGTCAGGTCCAAACTAATGTTCAAACTTGAGTTTTTAAATGGTTGTGGGGTACATACTGGGGCAACAATCAATACTGTATGTCTACTATCTGGTTAATCTCGTGTGTCTACTATGAGTTTCATGTTGGTTGGAAACAAACATTAAAGGAGCCATTATCTGTATTTTCTAACTGAAGCTATTATCTGTCTGTTATCATTGGTTTTGGGTCTATCCATAGTTTTCTACCATCACTCTGGATTTGTGCATGCACTCCTTACATAATCTCACTATGTTTTATTCCTATGCATGTCAGTTATTGTACACAATGGTACTGAAGATGTAGAGCAAAAGAGACGAGCCTTGCGTGGCAATAAAATTTCATGCTGACGTTGCTCCATGGTGGGTGCAAAAGCAACCCCCCCCCATTCCAGACTATAATCAAGAGGAAGATAACTGTTCAGAGGGGGATTCAGAGGGAGCAGACCACTCCTATTTACCCCCTGAGGTCTTCTGCTCTAACTTGGCATGCTGATGTTGGTCATATCATGCATATGATGCCTTGCATTGCTTACTTTATACATAAAATATGTCATCTACTTAGTTTAGACATGCATTGTGTGAATGCCATCTGTTTAGTTTCTATATCATATATGAGAATCATGCAATGCCACCTTGTTTAGCCAGGCATCATATATGTGAATTTTGCAATGCCATCCTGGTTAGCCAGTCATCTTTGTGAATTATATCATGCCATCCTCTTTTTATTATGTATTAAATTTGTCAACAATTTTAGTACATTCAATTACTCTTCCTGTGCATCAACCATTCGAAACGGACATGGAAAAATCTGGAGTGAAAACAAGACTTCAAAGCAGAAAATGCTATCTGACGAAGCGCATGTCTTGCTGGTTACGGATAGCTCCTCGGAGAATGATTCGGAGACAGATGACCAGTCCTATTCCCCCCCCCCCTTGAGGTGCATGCTCTAACTTGGCAGGGTTATATTGCTCATATCATGCATACAGTGTCTTGCATTGGCATGTCATTTGCTTAGTTTAGACATGCTTTGTGTGAATGCCACCTGTTTGGTGTCTAATTACCATATATGTGAATTTTGCAATGCCATCTTGTTGCAAGACATTATATATGTGAATAATGCAATGCTATATTGTTGCAAGGCGTTATGTATGTGAATTATTCAATGCCATGTTGTTTAGCCAATCGTCATATATGTGAATTATATCATGCCATCCTTTTTTTGTATTACTCATTCCATTTGTCGACAATGTTTGTATATTCAACAGCTCTTCCTGTGCATCAACCATTTGAATTGGTGATGGAAAAATCTAGAGTGAAAACAAGGTCTTTAAAGCAGACAATGTTACCCGCTGAAGCAGATACCTTGCTGGTTACAGATAGCTCCTCAAAGGAGGATTCAGAGGCAAATGACCAGTCCTATTTTTCCCCTAAGGTGTATGCTCAAACTTAGCAGGGTTATATTACTCATATCATGCATATGTTGTCTTGCAATCCTTAGTTTTTACATCATATACACAATATTGAATGTCATCTGCTTAGTTGACACATCATATATGTGATTGCCCTCTGCTCACTTTCTTAGTATATAAATCATATATTTGAATTATATCATGCCATGATGTTTACATAGACAGCATGTATCTGAATTATGGCATGCCAACCCATTTTCTAAAGACATAATATAGTTATATCATCTCATCCTATTTACATAGTCATCATATTTTGAATTATGTCATTCTATCCGTGAATTATATCATGTCATCATGTTTACATTGATGGCATGTTTGTGAATTATGGCATGCCAACCACTTTAATAGACACATCGTATAGTTATATTATGCCATCTTGTTTACATAGTCATCATATTTTGAAGTATATCATTCTATCATGTTATCATATATGTGAAATTGTGTCATGCTATCATGTTTAATTAGCCATCATATATGTGAAATTATGTCATGCTATCCTATTTGGATAGACAACATAAATGTGAATTATTTCATGCCCTGTTTTCTTCCCTACTATCCATTGCACTTGTCTATCTTACAATGTCTATACATTCAATTACTTTTCTTGTTTTCCAGCCATTTGAATTGGAGGGGGTGATGGCAGTATCTATGGGAGTAAAATACGGTCTTCAGAAAAGATCATGCTACCCGTCGATGCAGATAGAACCACGGTTGTACTTGCCCAAGAACCAAGCCCACCACACATAACCCAGGCTCACGCAGATTACCCCTACCCAGTTGGACAGAGAACCAGCTACACCCCTTCTAACCCCAACCCCAGCAAATAGTAAACCAGTTCCAGTTGACACAACAGCGTCTCCACCACACAGCACCCAAACACGAGCAGTTAGTAAGGCAACTGCAGTTTCCAAAGCACGAGGACGACCACTCCGAACCCCAAGTCAACGCTTAAAGTAGAAGAAGAATTGTTCTTAGGTCGGGTTCCGTAGCTATGGTTCATACTCCTTTGTTCTTGCATCACTGTATTTACTCATACCAACTAATTTCAAATTTCAAGGATGCAACTGAAACTCCAATGGCGCAACAGGTATGTTTTAAACCTATTTCTTTAACATGTTTTCTGCCATAACTTGCTCTATGTTGATTTCAGTTTCAATTGAATAAACAGTTATGTTCCCATGCCATGCACATTACAAGTGTTGTTAGTGTTGTGTAGTTTCCCACACTTATATTATGTCTATGTTGCTTTGTCTTAAACAGATATGATTTGAATTGTCTCTATCTTGATTTGGCAACATAAACTAGAATGATATAGACCATACTACATAGATATATGTTCGTTTCATGCTGTTATCCTGTCCACCTTACTACCGAACAGATTTACCAAAATGAGTTTCATATCCAATATGGTAAACTTGTGACGTGTTTGTTTGTTTCTCTTTTAGAATGCGGACAAAATATTGGAGAAGAGTACCTGTTATGCAATGGTAAAGGAAGTAATGCAGATAAGGTTCAAGATAGTGAGACATCCATGTTGGTCGCCAAGAAAGCTGATAAAAACTATCTTGAAGATAGTGAGACAACCCCAAAGTTATGTCTTGATGTAGTGTTCGAGCTACTGGCCACTGCTGTTGGCACCAGCTCTTCGAACTCACTACCTGAATCAGTTCGACTTCTTGAGTCTCAACTTCAAGTTGAAAGACATCGATCAGATGTGTTGCGACATGAAGCCGAAGGACTGAGGAAGTCCCTGCAGAATTCAGATGCATACTTTCTGGTGTAACAGCAAGCGTTGGAGGATTTAGGCGCCAAACAAGGGAAAGCTAATAAGCTTGCTAAGCATCTTACCAACATGGTGGATACCCAGGACATTGTTTCTTGAGCTCTTGTGAAGTGGTTTCAGTGCTGGACTTGTTTTGTTGCGGTGTTTATTTGCAGTGGTCGCCTACTTTGACAACCAGTGTATGCAATATGTCGCTTTGTTTCCCATATTTGCACTAGTGGCGAACTTTGATGCCTAGCGGATGTAATATGTGTAATAGCAGCGCAAGTTGCTTGCTTATTTATTTCCTTATTGTCTTGTTTATTTGTTTGCTTGTAGTCAGTCTGGTTCTTTTTCCGCGGTTTGCTAGTGGCCGCAATAACCTATTTTTTAAAAATAGGCCACAATTACCATGGGCTACGTAACTACTGTAGTGACCATGGGCCTCCTACGGGCCGTAGAAACAATGGGCCTTCTACAGGCCGTAGAAACAATGGGCCTTCTACGGGCCGTAGAATCAATGGGCCTTCTGCGAGCTGTATGATTGATTGGCCAAACATGTACCAATAACGGACCACATTATGGGCCATAAACAGGCTAGAGTGGGAATCATCCGTTCATGGGCCGATCATAACGGGCCGTTAATAGGCCGATGAGTATAACAGGCTTGTTTCTATCAACATGCATAATGGGTCGTTAATGGGCCGTATTTGATGACGCTATGAAAATGGCCCAATGGATTAACGGGCCACAAACGGGCCGACTTTAACCACAGGCTAAATTTGGCCCACAACTGGAACATGCCAGTAACAGACCGTAAGTAATCGAATGCTGCAAAGCAGCCCAAGAATAAATGGGCTCTCAAAAGGCCGAAATATAACACGGGCTGGAAACAGCCCAATGGAATAATGGGTGTTAATGGGTATAAAGCGATACACTGTTCATTACGGGATAGTTTCACCACGGGTCGTTAATGGGCCAAGAGTTACAAATGGCCTCATATGGGCCGAAAGATGTCATGGGCCATACTTGGGCCGGAAGTTAGAATGGGCTGGAATCATATTGGACGGCCCAGATGATGCTACTGGGCCTAATTCGGATAGGTCATAATGGGTCGTGAGTTAGCGGGTTGTAAATGGGCTATATGCGAATAGGCCGCTAACAGGCTTTAAGTGGGTTGACCTTTACCTTTTGACCAGGTCAAACGGGCCAGCCTTTTGACCTGAATGGGCCACTGTTGGGCCGAGCCACGTGTCGACGTATCATAGGCGCGTCATGTCCATTCGCTGGATGACAACTGTCCCAACGCTAAGCCGACACGTGGATTCGCCGGTGAATGAGAATTTTACATGTGGAAAATCCCCATTGGTCCGGGTTGTTAACGGGTTATCGGATCGAAACCAGAACCCGATAGCTTAACAGCGACCCGTTACAGTGGATGCCATGTGTCGGTTACCCTTGACGAAAGCGCTTCCATGACGCGCCATTTATCATCATGGAAGTGGACACTTCCGTGATGATAATTTTGGTATTGTCATGGAACAATTCTACGACAACATAGGTATGACTATCTTGATTCTGTCATAAAACCTTCATGGATGTACATGCATGACAGAAAACATGACCTACCGTGACAAACACGTATCATCACGTAAGTGTATTTTTTTGTAGTGTGAACTGCAGTTGCCGCCTCACAATTGTTTACAGGCTCAGCTTCCACCCACTTTGTAAACTTATCAACCGCCACCAGCAGGTGAGTCTTATTATCCTTGTACCGCTTAAAAGGCCCAACCATATCAAGCCCCCAGACCGCAAACGACCAAGTTATTGGGATCATCCGTAGTTCCTGAGCTAGCATGTGAGCCTGTCTTCCAAATTTCTAACACCCGTCGCACTTGCGCATAATATCCTCAGCATCAGCATGAGCCGTCAGCAAGAAAAAACCACGTCTAAATGCCTTAGCCACTAGAGATCGTGACCTGGCATGATGACCACAATCACCTGCATGAATTTCATGTAAGATCTCACGGCCTTCTTCAAGGGAGACACAACGTTGGAACACGTCAGTCACACTGCATCTGTGTAACTTGCCATTTACTATAGTCATGGACCTAGACCGCCTTCTAAGCTGTCGAGCCAAATTTTCATCCTGAGGTAACTCGCGCCGAGTGAGATAAGCCAGATAAGTCAGTCGGGAATATCATGTAGAGCTGCCACCAACTGCTCCTCCGGATCAGGAATAGCAAGATCTTCCTCCGAAGGCAACTTAACAGAAGGGTTGTGCAACACATCAAGGAACGTATTGGGTGAAATCGGCTTATGCTGATACTTGAGTCGAGACAATGCTTTAGCCGCCTCGTTTTTCCTCTGATCTATGTGATCCACCTGGTAACCCTTGAAATGACCATCAATATTGTCGACTTCCTGATGATAAGCCACCATAAGCGGGTCTTTAGAATCCCACTTCCCTGAAACCTGCTCTGCAACCAGATCTGAGTCGCCCAGGCACCTAACCCAGCTCAAGTTCATCTCTTTGTCCATGCAGAGCCCATGTAACAAGGACTCATACTCAATTGCATTATTAGTACAGGGAAACATAAGCCTCAAGACATAACAAAACTCATCACCTCGTGGAGATTCCAAAATAACTCCATCTCCTAAGCCTTCCAACTGCCTGGACCCATCAAAGTGAATAGTCCAATATGTATTATCAGGCTTCTCCTCAGGTGCTTGTAACTTTGTCCAGTCATTTATAAAATCCACCAAAGCTTGAGATTTGATGGCTGTGCGAGGCACATACTTCAGATGATGTGGCTCGAGTTCAATTGCCCACTTAGCAACCCGTCCGGTAGCCTCTCTGTTTTGAATTATGTCGCCAAGTGGAGCAGAACTGACCATTGTGATTGGATGTCCAGGGAAATAATGTTTAAGCTTGTGACTGGCCATGAACACCCCAAACACTAGCTTCTGCCAATGTGGGTATCTTTGCTTGGACTCCGTGAGTACTTCACTGACATAATAAACCAGCCACTGGTCTAGATACTCTTTACCCGCTTCCTTACATTCCACAACAACTGCCACACTGACTGCTTTATTAATTATTAGCCGCCACGTACAGAAGCAAAGGATCTTTGTCTATGGGAGCAGCCAAGACGGGCGGCTCAGCCAACTACTACTTGAGCGCCTCAAATGCCTTGTTAGCCACATCCCTCCAGACAAAGTGATCAGTCTTCTTCATCATCTGATAAAGGGGAATCGCCTTCTCTCCAAGGCGGCTTATAAACCGGCTCAAAGCTGCAATACAACCCGCCAAACATTGAACATCATTAATGCATGCCGGTTTAGAGAGAGAAGTAATTGCCTCAATCTTCTCTGGGTTAGCCTCAATGCCCCGCTCTGAGACCAGGAAACCTAACAACTTTCCTGCTGGCACTCCAAAAACACACTTGGTCGGGCTAAGCATCATCTTGTACACCTTGAGATTATCAAAGGTCACCTTGAGGTCATAAAGCAAGGTTTCCTTCTTCCTTGACTTAACCACAATATCATCCACATAAGCATGAACATTTCGACCAATCTGCTTGTGAAAACAATTCTAAACACAACGCCGATAAGTCGCCTGGGCACTCTTGAGCCCAAAAGGCATCGACACATAACAAAAAGCTCCAAAGGGGGTGATAAAAGTTGTCCTTTCCCGATCTTCCACTGCCATCTTAATCTGATGATAACCAGAATAAGCGTCCAGAAAGCACAAACTCTCACAACCCACCGTGGCATCAATGATTTGGTCAATGCGAGGGAGAGCAAATGGGTCAGCTAGACATGCCTTGTTAAGATCTGTGTAATCAACACACATACGCCAAGTGTCGTTTTTCTTAAGTACAAGCACCGGGTTAGCTAGCCACTAAGGATGGAAAACCTCAACTATGAACCCGGCAGCTAGGAGCCGGGCCACTTCTTCCCCAATAGCCTTAAGCCTCTCTTCATGAAAACGACGAAGGAATTGGCAAACGGGCTTTATCTTAGGACCAATATTAAGTCGATGCTCAGCGAATTCTCTCGGTACACCTGGCATGTCAGAAGGCTTCCATGCAAAAATGTCACGATTCTCATGGATGAACTTGATTACAGCGCTTTCCTATTTAGGATCCATCCCTGTCCCGATGGTGAACTGCTGAGAAGAGTTGCCAGGGACAATCAACTTGTTGTGTATCCTTTGCTGACTTAAATTTGAGGGGCGGGTCAGACTCTTTGGTGGGTTTCTTCAGAGGGGTCATATCAGCCGGGTCAACATTGTCCTTATAGAACTTGAGCTCTATAGTGGCACAAGCCGCCTCTGCATAAGCAGCATCACCTTCCTCGCACTCCAGGGCGACTTTTTGATCACCATGTACCATAATTGTCCCCTTTGGCCCTGGCATCTTAAGCTACAGGTAAATATAACAAGGGCGGTCGTAAACCGAGCATAAGCCGGCCGTCCAAACAAGGCATGATATGGACTTTTGATTTTGACCACCTCAAACCACAACGTCTCTACTCTATAATTGTACTCATCACCATAAGCCACTTCTAGTGATATTTTTCCAACAGGATAAGCCAGTTTTCCAGGCACCACACCATGGAATACCATGCAGGGCGGCTTGAGATCCTTGTTCATCTGGCGAAAAGTACCATAGTACAGTATCTTGATGTTGCTACCACCGTTCATAAGCACCTTGGTGAATTTATAACCACCCACTTGGGGGGCCACTACAAGGGCTAGGTGACCCGGGTTATCAACCCGAGGCGGGTGATCCGCCCTGCTCCACGTTATCGTGTGCTCAGACCATCTCAAATACTGCGGAACAACCAACTCTACTGCATAACGGCCCGCTTATGAACCTTCTGGTCCCGTTTGCAAAGGCTTGTAGTGAAGACGTGGTATTGACCACTGATGTTTGCTAGAACTACGTCGATATTTCCCCAAAGAGGAAGGGATGATGCACTATAGCGACGGTAGGTATTTCCCTCGAAGATGAGACCAAGGTTATCAAACCAGTAGGAGAACCTCCTCACACCACGTAAACAACACCTGCACACAAATAACAAATACTCGCAACCCGACGTGTTAAAGGTGTTGTCAATCCCCGGGTACGGCGCCTCAAGTAGGCAAATAACATGAGGTAAAAAGTGGTAGATAGGATAAATAGATCGCGAAACAAATAAATTGCAGCAAGGTATTTTTGTATTTTTGGTTTAATAGATCTGAAAATAAATGCAAAGGAAAATATATCGCAAAGGCAAATATGATGAAAAGAGACCCGGGGGCCGTAGGTTTCACTAGTGGCTTCTCTCGAGAAAAATAGCAAACGGTGGGAAAACAATTACTGTTGGGCAATTGATAGAACTTCAAATAATCATGAAGATATCCAGGCAATGATCATTATATAGGCATCACGTCCAAGATTAGTAGACCGACTCCTGCCTGCATCTACTACTATTACTCCACACATCGACCGCTATCCAGCATGCATCTAGTGTATTAAGTTCATGAGAAAACGGAATAATGCAATAAGAATGATGACATGATGTAGACGAGATCCGTTTATCTATTGCGGCAGATATAGATCTCATCTTGTTTTCCTTAGTAGCAACGATACATACGTGTCAGTTCCCCTTCTGTCACTGGGATCAAGCACCGTAAGATCGAACCCACTACAAAGAACCTCTTCCCATTGCAAGATAAATAGATCAAGTTGGCCAAACAGAACCCAAATATCAGAGAGGAAATACGAGGCTCTAAGAAATCATGCATGTAAGAGATCAAAGAAGACTCAAATAACTTTCATGGATAAAAACATAGATCTGATCATAAACTCAAAGTTCATCGGATCCCAACAAACACACCGCCAAAAGACTTACATCATATGGATCTCCAAGAGACCATTGTATTGATAATCAAGAGAGAGAGAGAGAGAGAAAGACATCTAGCTACTAACTACAGACCCGTAGGTCTACAAAGAACTACTCACGCATCATAGGAGAGGCACCAATGGAAGTGGTGAACCCCTCCATGATGGTGTCTAGATTGGATCTGGTGATTCTGGACTCTGCGGCAGCTGGATCAATATTTCATTGCCTCCCCTAGGGTTTCTAGAATATTGTGGTATTTATAGAGCAAAGAGGCGGTTTGGCGGACACCTGAGGTGGGCACAACCCCCCAAGGCACACCTGGCCCCCCTGGCGCGCCCTGGTGGGTGCTGCTCCCCTCGAGCAGCCCCTCAGGTGCTTCCTTGGCCCATTGGCTTTCTTCTGGCCCAAAACAATTCCTCCATGAGTTGCGTTGTGTTTGGACTCCATTTGATATTGATTTCCTGCGATGTAAAAAGAAATGCAGAAAACAGCAACTGGCACTGGGCACTACGTCAATAGGTTAGTACCAAAAAATGATATAAAATGACTATAAAATGATTGTAAAACATCCAAGAATGATAATATAACACCGTGGAACAATCAAAAATTATACATATGTTGGAGACGTATCAGCATTCCCAAGCTTAATTCCTGCTCGTCCTCGGGTAGGTAAATGATAAAAACATAATTTTTGATGTGGAATGTTGCCTAACATGTTCATCACATTATTTTGTTTATAGCATGGACATACAGACTTTTATATGATTCAAAGCAATAGTCTATTTTTGACATGAAGACTTTAATACTCAAGCATATCAACAAGCAACCATGTCTTTCAAAATATCAACACTAAAGCAAGTTATCCCATCATGCTCAATCATTGATCCATTCATGAAACACACTCGAATATTAGCTACACCCAATGCTCAAATATGGTCATAGTGCCCCTTAGTTGGTGCTTTATAAGAGAAGATGGAGACTCAAGTTCAAAATAGTAAAAGAAAGGCCCTTCACGGAGGGAAGTAGTGATGTGTAGAGGTGCCAGAGCTCAAAGCTTAAATTGAGAGATAAAATTATTTTTGAGAGGCGTACTTTTCCTACCAACGAAAATGACTTGGAGCATCCCAACACTTTCCATCCTAGATACATCATAGGCGGTTCCCAAACAAAAAATAAAGTTTATTCCTTTTTCCACCATAACTTTCACTTTCCATGGCTAGCCATATCCACGGGTGCCCTCCATACCAACACTTTCCAAGGAATTTATTATATGACAAGATAAAGTAAATTCATCTATTCATTTTGGGACTGGGCATCCCTAGTACCTTTGTCGTACTCTCGTGCAATGACAAGTGAATAAACACTCATCGTGATAATAACACATCTAGCATGGAAAATATTGGCTACCCTTTACCGCCTCGCGAGTAGTAGAGCACGATACGTCTCCAACGTATCTATAATTTATGAAGTATTCATGCTATTATATTATCTGTTTTGGATGTTTATGAGCTTTACTAAGCACTTTTATATTATTTTTGGGACTAACCTATTAACCGGAGGCCCATCCCAAATTGTTGTTTTCTTTTCTATTTCAGTGTTTCGAAGAAAAGGAATATCAAACGGAGTCCAAACAGAATGAAACCTTCGAGAGAGTTATTTTTGTAACGGAAGCAATCCAGGGGATTGGACTATACATCAGGGATGCAACAAGGAAGCCACAAGGCAGGGAGGCGCGCCCTACCCCCCTGGGCACGCCCCCCACCCTTGTGGGCCCCTCATGGCTCCCCTGACTGACTTCTTTTGCCTATATATGTCCATATACCCTAAAAACATCAGGGAGCACAATAGATCGGGAGTTTTGCCTCATCAAGCCTCTGTAGCCACCAAAAGCCAATCGGGACCCTGTTCCGGCACCTTGCCGGAGGGGGGATCCCTCACTGGTGGCCATCTTCATCATTCTGACGCTCTCCATGACAAGGAGGGAGTAGTTCACCCTCGGGGCTGAGGGTATGTACCAGTAGCTATGTGTTTGATCTCTCTCTCTCTCTCTCTCTCTCTCATGTTCTTGATTTGGCACAATCTTGATGTATCGCGAGCTTTCCTATTATGGTTGGATCTTATGATGCTTCTCCCCCTCTACTCTCTTGTAATGGATTGAGTTTTCCCTTTGAAGTTATCTTATCAGATTGAGTCTTTAAGGATTTGAGAACACTTGATGTATGTCTTGCATGTGCTTATCTGTAGTGAAAATGGGATATCATGTGATCTACTTGATGTATGTTTTGGTGATCAACTTGCGGGTTCAGTGACCTTGTGAACTTATGCATAGGGGTTGGCACACGTTTTCGTCTTGACTCTCCGTTAGAAACTTTAGGGCACTCTTTGAAGTACTTTGTGTTGGTTGAATAGATGAATATGAGATTGTGTGATGCATATCGTATAATCATGCCCACGGATACTTGAGGTGACATTGGAGTATCTAGGTGACATTAGGGTATTGGTTGATTTGTGTCTTAAGGAATTATTCTAGTACGAACTCTATGATATATCAAACGGAAAGAATAGCTTCATGTTATTTTACTATGGACTCTTGAATAGATCGATCAAAAAGGATAACTTTGAGGTGGTTTCGTACCCTACAATAATCTCTTCATTTGTTCTCTGCTATTAGTGACTTTGGAGTGACTCTTTGTTGCATGTTGAGGGATGGTTATATGATCCAATTATGTTATTATTGTTTAGAGAACTTGCACTAGTGAAAGTACGAACCCTAGGCCTTGTTTCCTAGCATTGCAATACCGTTTACGCTCACTTTTACCAATAGTTACCTTGCTGTTTTTATAATTTCATATTACAAAAACCTATATCTATCATCCATATTGCACTTGTATCACCATCTCTTTGCTGAACTAGTGCACCTATACAATTTACCATTGTATTGGGTGTGTTGGTGACACAAGAGACTCTTTGTTATTTGGTTGTAGGGTTGTTTGAGAGAGACCTTCTTCATCCTACGCCTCCCACGGATTGATAAACCTTAGGTCATCCACTTGAGGGAAATTTTCTACTATCCTACAAACCTCTGCACTTGGAGGCCCAACACGGTCTACAAGAAGAAGGTTGTGTAGTAGACATCAAGCTGTTTTCTGGCGCCGATGCCGGGAGGTGAGTACTTGAAGGTATATCTTTAGATCTTGCAATCGAATTTTTTAGTTTCTTGTTTTATCACTAGTTTAGTTTATAAAAGAAAACTACATAAAAATGGAATTGTGTTTGCCTCATACGCTTCATCTTTTTAATAACTTCCATGAGAATGATGGAAAGGAAAAATGTGCTCAAGTGCTAGAAGAAGAAGTCTATAAAATGTTTGGCACTAAATCTTTGAATGGTGAACATGATTGCAATGTTGTTATTATGAACTCTTTGAATATCCGTAGTACTAATGATGATTGCACTAGTCATGATGAAAATGTCTCTTATAAGCATGTCAATTTCTGTGGAGTGCATAGAGTTTGCAAGTACACACCAAATCGGGAAGATAGATTTTGCAAGAGGCATAAGTATTTAGAAACTAAATGGTTGCAAGAAAGACTAGATGTGAGTGCTGAAAATTTAAAATTTCTTTACCGTACTTGTGAACTTTGCAATGAACATGGTCATTTAGATCTTCGATGCAAATTGTTTCATGATCGAATCATGTCCAAAAATTGTGATGACTTGATTTCCCTTGCACATCATAATGAACTTAGTTTGCTTTTGGGTTATGAAGAAATGAAACGTAAAACTAAGCATATTCCAGAATATAACCTTAAGAAATTCCTTGATATTGATCTAGAGGAAATTTATATATATTGTGCGGTGAATTGCATTGAAAACCCTTATATTGCCAATTACATAAAGAAAAGAAAGCAAATAGAAGATGAAGAGAATACTAATGAAAGGGAAGAGACTTCCCAATATCCTCCTATTATTTCTTATGATGAATCAGGTAACGAGGAGGAGCTTTCTATTCAACCAAGCTCATTAATAAGGAGCTCAAAAAAGAGGGTTAAACCCACACATGATGTGAAGAAGAAAAAGAAAATACGGAGAAGAAAAGGTAGAAAGGTATCCCTCCCAAATGATGTTGCTCCTATTACTCATTATGATGATGATAATTGTTATACTATTGGTGCTATCCATACTATTAATGATGAGAGTGATTATGCTTATGATATGACATGTTTGATGAGAATGACATGTTTGACAATATATTTGCTGCAATTAATGTTTGTCCCAAGCTAGCTTGGGGATGCTACGTTTAATGAAGATGATATTTTTGGCCCCCCAAGTTTTGATGAGCAAATTTATTATGATGAAAGCATGCCTCCTATTTATGATGGTTATATTGATGAAAGTGGGTTTGGAAGAGTGTCAACTTTAGGAAGTAATAATCCCACTATTTTGGAGGGTGTTGAATCTTATAATATTTATGAAAGTGGATTTGGAGAGGTCATGACTTTATTTAGTGATGAATCCACTATTTTGGAAGAGGTTTGAATCGATTATGATGAGAACAAAGTTGCTACTTATGATGATTATTGTGATGAAACTTATGCTATAAAAAGTAGTGATGATTATATTTATAAAACTTGTCATAATTATGATTACCCTTTTTCTGAACATTACTCTTTTAATATGGAAACAATTTATAGTATTCAAGTCTCTTATGATACTCCCACTATTCTGATTAAGAAGAATTTTGCTTATGTGGAGAGTAGTAAATTTTCTATGCAAGTAGATCATGAAAATAATGCTTTAGGTGATGGTTATATTGTTGAATTCATTCATGATGCTACTGAAAATTATTATGAGGGAGGAATATATGCTTGTAGGAATTGCAATAATATCAAGTTTCCTCTGTATGTGCTTAAAATCTTGAAGTTATGCTTGTTTTGCCCTCCTATGCTAGTTGATTATTGTTCTCATAAGTTGTTTGCTCACAAAATCCCTATGCATAGGAAAAGGGTTCGGCTTAAATGTGCTAGTCATGTGATTCATGATGCTCCCGTTATGTTTCAATTCTAATCTTTTATGTGAGCATCATTGTCATCATCATGCCTAGCTAGAAAGGCATTAAAGAAAAGTGCTTCTTGGGAGACAACCCAATATTTACCTTTACTGTTTTTGCGTGTCCACATGATTATGCTACTGTAGTAATCATGTTTTATAGTTTTTGTTTCAATAAAGTGCCAAGTAAGACCTTTAGGATAGCTTAAGGTGATAGTTGTGTTGATCCTGCTGAAAATCAGAAACTTTTGCACCCAGTAAATTAGTTTTTCTAATTCACAAAAACGCGATTTTGATCTGATTCTTTTTGCTATGGATTGGTATACAAATTTCCCAGATTTTCCTAATCTTGTAGGATTTTTGGAGTTCCATAATTATACGTTTGATACAGATTACTACAGACTATTCTGTTTTTGACAGATTCTGTTTTCTATGTCTTTTTTGCTTATTTTGATGAATCTATGAGTAGTATCGGAGGGTATGAACCATAGAGAAGTTGGAATACAGTAGGTTTAACACCAATATGAATTTAGGATGAGTTCACAACAGTACCTAAGTGGTGGTTTTATTTTCTTATACTAACGGAGCTTACGAGTTTTCTGTTAAGTTTTGTGTTGTGAAGTTTTCAAGTTTTGGGTAAAGATTCGATGGACTATGGAATAAGGAGTGGCAAGAGACTAATATTGAGGATGCACAAGGCACCACAAGGTAATATTCAAGGCAACCAAGAGCCTAAGCTTGGGGATGCCCCGGATGGCATCCCCTCTTTCGTCTTCGTTCATCGGTAACTTTACTTGGAGCTATATTTTTATTCACCACATGATATGTGTTTTGCTTGGAGAGTCATTATGTTTTATTTTGTTTTGCTTGCTGTTTGAATAAAATACCAAGATCTGAAATTCTTAAATGAGAGAGAGTCTTCACATAGCTACATAATTATTTAACTACTCATTGATCTGCACTTATATCTTTTTGGAGTAGTTTGTCATTTACTCGTGTGCTTCACTTATATCCTATGAGTAAATGGTTGAATGAGTTGAATGTCATAAATCTGAAATTATATATGTTTAATATGCTTACCCCATTGGGAGTAATGACTTCACATCTAAGAAGTATAGGTGTTAAATTTATTGAAGGTTAGCAAACATTGTATTGGTCACTTGAACAATTCATGAAAGAATATTGAAGGAAGAGAGATTTCACATATAAATATACTATCTTAGACATCTTCTATGATTGTGAGCCCCATTAATTATTTTCAAACCTGAGCAAATTAGTTGAAATTGGACAAGGAAGACAACGTAATGAGTTATGCTTGGGTATATTTGTATAGAAGTTATATTATTATAGATCCTCCAACATGTGGTGCTTGCTATTTAGAATCCTTTGCTAGCCAAAATATCTGTACTAAGCGGGAATACTGCTTGTGCATCCAAATTCCT
This sequence comes from Triticum aestivum, assembly GCF_018294505.1. NCBI lineage: Eukaryota > Viridiplantae > Streptophyta > Magnoliopsida > Poales > Poaceae > Triticum > Triticum aestivum. The sequence goes on along the minus strand of NC_057798.1, from coordinate 191,776,054 downwards.
AGAACCAAGTTTCTTCCATGAGTGTCCACCCTATCTACCTATATGTGGTATTTACCTGCCGTTCCAAGTAAAGTTGCATGTGCCAAACTCTAAACCTTCAAATAATAACTGTTTTGTATGCCCGAATCGCTCATGTGGCGACTAGGGGCTGTCAGTATCTTCCATGCTAGGTGGGTTATTCTCACGATGAGTGGACTCCGCTCATCATTCACGAGAAAAATGGCTGGTAACTAGGATGCCCAGTACCATGATCAAAAGATCAAAATCAAATCAAAATAATTGCAAACAAAACTCCCCCGGGATTGTTGTTAGTTGGAGGCACCCATTGTTTCGGGCAAGCCATGGATTGATGATTGTTGGTGGAGGGGGGGTAAAAACTTTACCATTCTGTTTGGGAACCGCCTATAATGTATCTAGTATGGAAGATATCGGGAACTCTTGGTTGTTATGTTGACAATGAAAGCATTCCTCTCAAAATTATTTTCATCTCCGTTTAAAAGCTTCGAGCTCTGGCACCTCTGCAAATCCCTGCTTCCCTCTGCGAAGGGCCTATCTTTTACTTTTATGCAAGAGTCAGTAGTATTCCTTCTCATTCCAACCTACTCTTTAGTTGGCAAGCATCATGTGACGGGTAAAGATCTAAGCATATATGGCCATTCAAATATATTTGATCATGAATTATTATTGTTGACAATTATCTATATGATAAGCAAGTTGGGAGGCAAAACATTAAGCCCCTGTCTTTCTCTGTGTTCATGGATGCTATTTTCTAAAAATATGCTTTGAGTGGTAGCAATCATGGAAGACTATATGGTAGTTGAGTATGTGGGATTTGCTAAATCAAAGCTCTTACATAGACCCTTCCTGAAAATAAGATGAATTGCAATTGTTTAATGATTGAGAACATAGTTTGCTAGTTTTCAAGAAAGTTTATGGTCTATGCTTTAACATTTGAATAGCTTGTTAATTGATCATGAGAAGTTTTATGAGATGAGTTGTTGTTATGACATATAATGATGCTAGAAAAGGTGATTGAAATTATCATTGATCAAACTTATGCACCTGCTAGCATTCACACTTCATAAATTATTTCTTTTATCATTTACCTACTCGAGGACGAGCAGGAATTAAGCTTGGGGATGCTGATACGTCTCCAACGTATCTATAGTTTATGAAGTATTCATGCTATTATATTATCCGTTTTGGATGTTTATGAGTTTACTAAGCACTTTTCTATTATTTTTGGGACTACCTATTAACCGGAGGCCCAGCCCAAATTGTTGTTTTCTTTTCTATTTCAGTGTTTCGAAGAAAAGGAATATCAAACGGAGTCCAAACGGAATGAAACCTTCGAGAGAGTTATTTTTGGAACGGAAGCAATCCAGGAGACTTGGAGTATACATCAGGGATGCAACAAGGAAGCCACAAGGCAGGAAGGCGCGCCCTACCCCCCTAGGCGCGCCCCCCACCCTTGTGGGCCCCTCATGGCTCCCCTGACTGACTTCTTTTGCCTATATATGTCCATATACCCTAAAAACATCAGGGAGCACAATAGATCGGGAGTTCTGCCTCATCAAGCCTTTGTAGCCACCAAAAACCAATCGGGACCCTGTTCCGGCACCCTGCCGGAGGGGGGATCCCTCACCGGTGGCCATCTTCATCACCCCGGCGCTCTCCATGACGAGGAGGGAGTAGTTCACCCTCGGGGCTGAGGGTATGTACCAGTAGCTATGTGTTTGATCTCTCTCTCTCTCACTCGTGTTCTTGATTTGGCACCATCTTGATGTATCGCGAGCTTTGCTATTATAGTTGGATCTTATGATGCTTCTCCCCCTCTACTCTCTTGTAATGGATTGAGTTTTCCCTTTGAAGTTATCTTATCGGGTTGAGTCTTTAAGGATTTGAGAACACTTGATGTATGTCTTGCATGTGCTTATCTGTAGTGACAATGGGATATCACGTGATCTACTTGATGTATGTTTTGGTGATCAACTTGCGGGTTCAGTGACCTCGTGAACTTATGCATAGGGGTTGGCACACGTTTTCGTCTTGACTCTCCGGTAGAAACTTTGGAGCACTCTTTGAAGTACTTTGTGTTAGTTGAATAGATGAATATGAGATTGTGTGATGCATATCGTATAATCATGCCCACGGATACTTGAGGTGACATTGGAGTATCTAGGTGACATTAGGGTATTGGTTGATTTGTGTCTTAAGGAGTTATTCTAGTATGAACTCTATGATATATCGAACGGAAAGAATAGCTTCGTGTTATTTTACTACGGACTCTTGAATAGATCGATCAAAAAGGATAACTTTGAGGTGGTTTCGTACCCTACAATAATCTCTTCGTTTGTTCTCTGCTATTAGTGACTTTGGAGTGACTCTTTGTTGCATGTTTAGGAATAGTTATATGATCCAATTATGTTATTATTGTTTAGAGAACTTGCACTAGTGAAAGTATAAACCCTAGGCCTTGTTTCCTAGCATTGCAATATCGTTTACGCTCACTTTTACCAATAGTTATTGTCGGTGTCAAAACCGGCGGATCTCGGGTAGGGGGTCCCGAACTATGCGTCTAGGCGGATGGTAACAAGAGACGAGGGACACGATGTTTTTACCCAGGTTCGGGCCCTCTTGATGGAGGTAAAACCCTACGTCCTGCTTGATTAATATTGATGATGTGGGTTACAAGAGTAGATCTACCACGAGATCAAGGAGGCTAAACCCTAGAAGCTAGCCTATGGTATGATTGTTGTTCGTCCTATGGACTAAGGCCATCTGGTTTATATAGACACCGGAGAGGGCTAGGGTTACACAGAGTCGGTTACAATGGTAGGAGATCTAGATATCCGTATCGCCAAGCTTGCCTTCCACGCCAAGGAAAGTCCCATCCGGACACGGGACGAAGTCTTCAATCTAGTATCTTCATAGTCTTGGAGTCCGGCCGATGATGGTAGTTCGGCTATCCGGACACCCCCTAGTCCGGGACTCCCTTAGTAGCCCCTGAACCAGGCTTCAATGACGATGAGTCCGGCGCGCATATTGTCTTCGGCATTGCAAGACGGGTTCCTCCTCCGAATAATTTATAGAAGATTGTGAACACCAGGATAGTGTCCGGCTCTGCAAAAATAAATTCCACATACCACCGTAGAGAGAATAATATTACACAAGATCAATCTGCTGACGTATTCTGTGGCGTAACGTCACACCACTTCCAAGCCTTTACTCGAATTGTTTCTATTGTTCCACCTCAGCGCGTTTAGCGAGGCGGTTTCCTTGGCACATCTGTCGAAGCAGAGATCGTGTTACCCTTATTCCGGGATTCCCATCAATACGAACGTGGGTAACCCAACCGCGCCATTGATTGTGACGCTTGGGAGATAAGCGAGTTTTACCAGGCCGGTGGGGACGCGTGTTTCTGTCCGCCCATATAAGGGGATAAAGATCCAACCTCTTTACCTGCGCCTTCTTCCTCCTTGGCTTATCCATCTCTGCGAACTCGAGCTCTAGTGCCCAAGCCCGCACATCTCACCTCAACCTTCTCCTAATATGTCCGGAGCGGGAGGCAAGTGGATGGCCTCCTCCGTCACGGAGGGGCATATCCAGAAGCTGCGCAGCGCCGGATACTTGTCCAGCAACATCGCACATCGGCTCCCCGACGAGGGAGAGCTCATCCCCACCCCCAGGCCCCATGAGAGGGTAGTATTCCTTCCCCATTTCCTCCGCGGACTGGGCTTCCCACTTCATCCCTTCGTCCGGGGGCTCATGTTCTACTACGGCCTAGATTACCATGATCTGGCCCCGAATTTTATTCTCAACATCTCGGCGTTTATCGTCGTGTGCGAGGCCTTCCTCTGCATCCAGCCCCACTTCGGCTTGTGGCTCAAGACCTTCAGTGTCAAGCCGAAGGTTGTGAAGGGCAGCCAAGCGGAGTGCGGAGGCGCCATGGTGGGCAGGATGTCCCACGTTGCGTGGCTGGAGGGCACCTTTGTGGAAACCATCAAGGGGTGGCAATCGGGGTGGTTCTACATCACCGAGCCGCGTGATCCCGAATGGGCAGCGGCCCCCGAATTCAGATCCGGCATCCCCACACGGCTCACCTCCTGGAAAGAGAGCGGCCGGATTTGGGGCGATTCGGAGGAGCTGACCGGACTCCAAGCCTGCGTCCAAAAGCTGGTGGACAAGAAGCTCAAGCTTGTCAACGTAGTCTAGGTCATTCTCATCCGCCAGATTCTCCCGTGCCAACGATGGGGCTTCAATATGTGGGAGTTCGATCCGGTGCAACACCAGACTTTGAATGGGCTCTTCGACACTACATACGAAGAGGTCTGGAAGGTGATGTTCAAGGGCGCCGAGGCTCCCGCATCCGCTACCGAAGATCGCGGATTCAGCTCGCAACGTCTAGCTGACGAGGTAAGTGATATTGTCCTTTACGGGATGCTTGTTATTCATAGTTTGACTCTATGCGGGATCTAAACTCCCTTTCCTTTGACAGGACTGGCTGAAGAAGGCCGCACAGGCTATCTGTCCGGCCCCATTGCCAGAGGACCCAGCTGACGCCCGCCTAACGGGGCTGCTGGCTCCGGCACCCCACGTGGTGCCAGAGAAGAAGGCCAAGAAGAAGGCCACGGGGACTCGGAAGAGTTCCTGTTTTCAGGTGCTATCGGATGATGAATCCGAGGCCGACTCCTCCCACCAAGGCGAGGAGGAGAAGAAGAAAGCCTCTCCCCCAGCGGGGGGAGGGAAGAAAAGGAAGGCCTCCCCAACAAGGGAGGCCGAAGGGTCCAAGAAGGGAAAAACTCTTCCCCCAGACTGTTCCGTCAACGCTAGTGATGACGACGAGGACTGGCCTCCAAGGGCCAAGCCTCTGGCGAGATCGTAAGTATCCGGACTCCCGAATAACTTCAAGGTTTTCGTTTTTCGCCACATTATGTCTTTCTAATGCCACATACAACCCTGCAGTCCGCCTAAGGATGATCTCCCCACTTCGTCGAGCGGGTCCTTAGGGGCGTCGGATATGGATTCTCTTCCGACTGCCTCCACCCCTTGTGATGCGGATGATGCCGAGGTGGGATCCCAGGAAGGGACCCACCAGGAGGAGAGGGCCCCGGAGGTGTCGCGGGACAACCTCCCGGACTTTGCACCGGACTCAGCCCCGGAACCCATAGTGGCTCCGGAGTCCGGCGGGCGACCCCTTCGTAAGAAGGGAAAGACCACGACGCCGGCTGCCTCCATCCAACCGGAGGTGCCGAATAATTTGCTGGAGGCGCTCAACGGCGCCTCCATCAAAGAGGAACACCGCACTGTTATGAGTGCGGTGATTCAGAAGGTTCAGCTTGCCAAGAGCGGGCTGACCGAAGCCTGCAGCAGCCTTCTAACAGGCTTTGAGGTAAGAATTTCAATATATGTAAAATGGTACCGCATAGACAGTAGCCCCTGATGCTCGGTTCGGTGTTCGGAAAGAAAAGTCGAACTGAGGATCTTTAGAAAGATAAACGCAGGAGTCATGAAAATATGTCAATATGGGATTGCAGGCTATGCTGCTGACCTCTGCCGCACTGACTGCGTAGGTCAATACTTTGAAGGAAAACCTCGAGCGGTTCGAGAAAGAGCTCGGCCATGCCAAGAAGCAGCTCGAGGAAAAAGAAGGTGAGTAATACCTTATGAAAATTGTACCTTGCAGCAAAGGATTTGGTTGCAAGAAAAATGACAAGGATAACTGGGGTATTGCAGGGGCCACTAACGAGGTGGCGACCCTGAAGGAGGCGGTGGCCGTGGCCGAACGCAATGCGGCTGCGGAGTGCACCGAGCGAGAGAAACAGGAGGCGCGGGTGGCGAAGGTACAGCAAGAGCTCCAGGATCTCGTGAGGAAACATGAGAGCCTGGAGCGTGACTCGAAGACTCAAGAGTCTGAGCTTGCAACGGCTCTTGAGAGTGCCAAAGCCGCTAAGGCCGAAGCCTACAAGGCCCTCCAGGAGATAGAGGCGGTGAAGAAAATAGCAGCGGGTAAGGCATTTTTCATGCAAAGTAAGCATGTGAGTGTTAATTACCTATTGCTTACCCGAATTCGGAGCTCTCCAGGAGTGTTCGCAGATCTTCCCCGCAGCGTGTCTGATGCTGCCGCACTCTACCGGGCCGAGGAGGGGAGCTCAACGGAGAAGGTCTTTTGGTCTCAGTATGCTGAGGCCGGACATCCGGTGCCCCTGAGCGACCAGCTGAAGCAGCTGGTCGAGCTCCACAAGGCGGCCGAACAGGCCATGAAGGACCTCATAGTTCGGCTGTGGCCTAAGCAGGCTATACCTGGGAGCTACTTCGGCCTGGTGCGGCGGCTGGTGGACGCGTGCCCGTGGGTTGAAGTTATCAAGCACTCCGCCTGTATTGAGGGTGCGCGTCGGGCCCTTGCCCGCGCAAAGGTGCACTGGGGCAAGATGGATGCCCAGAAGCTTGTGACGGACCCCCCACCAGAGGGCAAGGAGCATCGCACGCCCGAGATGTATTATAGGAGTGTGCTGAAGGGCGCCCGCATTATTGCGGGTGAGTGCTCCAAAGAAGAAGTTTTTGAGTAGACTCGCGTTTTGTTATCCTGTGCGCTGAAAACTAAGTTCATATGCATGAAGCAACACTTGTTAATTTAAAATATTACCTTCTGTGCGGCTGTTTATCAAATCTGAGAGATGGCAAGTCGTCGGCTTCAGCCCCCATGCCACGAGTGCTGGGGTGTTCGGGATAAATTTGGGCACTCTTGTTCCCATATTTGGGTCCATCGAGGGAGGCGCTCAACACAACGAACAAGGCAACCAGACTTATAATGCTTGAACACTCTCACTTAGCCATAGAATTCTATAATTTTAAATTTCGGCGAAGCCCCTAGTTTTCGGAAGGCCGAATTTGGGGCGCTATCCACGCCTTGGCCGGACAGAATCCGGCTCCTCGCTCGAAGCGGCATAAGTCTTTAGGGACTCGCAAAGAACCTCTGGAACAGCGACCAGCTCTCGCCTCATCATGACGGTCAGTTTTAGCTTTCTCCACTGAGGCGTTAACCCAGCTCAACTGGGGCGCAATCGCAGTGGTTCTCCCAGTGCTACCTTAGCCGATAAAACGAAACGTAAGGTACCAAAACATGGGAGCCGGGCAAACCCAACTATTGACCCAAGAACATGATTCGGAGCCGATGCATATAATGCTATAAGTTTGGGGTGCCGCACTTGTGAAAGTGTTCGGACTTATCACACCATAACGCGGGAAACATAAGCCCCTGGTGTATTTAGCCGTACCAAAACGTACGGATGCAACATGTCATAGATGAACATGTGTGTAAGAAAGAAATGCAATTGGAAGCAAGAATGTGCTGCGTTGATTTATTCAATAAAAACTGTTGTCAGTGCAGGACGATACAAGTGGTGCGGTAAGCAAGGGATGGGACTGTTTAACATGTCCCCCTCTAGGGGTAGGCTACGGAATAATGCATAAAACAGATTTAATGCTCATGATGGAGACCGCTAGGATTTTCATTGTAGCCTTTCTCCTTCCCTGGCTGTTGCATCGTGGGTTCGGCATGTCTGCTGCCGGACAGGGCCTCTGACGAACGGAGTCCTGTAGGTAAAAAATAAAAGGAAAAGAAAAAGAAATGACACACTTAAGAGCCCCTGGTGCGGTTGAGCCGCAGTCTAGGCTTATCGTGGTCGAGCCCCTTGCCCCATGCCCATGGTGTCTTCAGAGCGTAATGGAGTACGCGAAGGGTCTGTCTTAATGTTTTACAGGGGATGGGGTTGGGGCCGCACTGCTACGCGTGCTCGGAACGTGCCAGGTGGTCGTGTTGTAGGTTACTCCGGGCACGCTTAGCTGTGTCCGGCCGCTTGGCAGCCAGACTCGAGAATTGCCTTAAAAGGCTGCTTTGTACTTCTGCCGTGAGAGCTGCTGTATGTTCCTCCGTTCGGAGGGAGCGTTCAGTGTTTCCGTTGACCGTGATGACCCCTCTAGGGCCTGGCATCTTGAGCTTGAGGTATGCGTAGTGCGGCACCGCGTTGAACTTTGCGAACGCGGTACGTCCGAGCAAGGCATGATAGCCGCTGCAGAATGGGACTATGTCGAAGATTAACTCCTCGCTTCGGAAGTTATCCGGGGATCCGAAGACCACTTCCAGTGTAACTGAGCCTGTACAATTGGCTTCTACACCCGGTATGACGCCTTTAAAGGTTGTCTTGGTAGGTTTAATCCTTGAGGGGTCTATGCCCATTTTGCGCACCGTGTCCTGATAAAGCAGGTTTAGGCTGCTACCGCCGTCCATCAGGACTCTGGTGAGATGAAATCCATCGACAATTGGGTCTAGAACCAATGCGGCGAACCCACCATGGCGAATGCTGGTGGGGTGGTCCCTTCGGTCAAAGATGATCGGGCAAGAGGACCATGGATTGAACTTCGGGGCAACTGGCTCCATCGCGTATACATCCCTGAGTGCACGCTTCCGCTCCCTTTTGGGTATGTGCGTGGCATATATCATGTTCACCATCCGCACCTGTGGGGGGAAACCCTTCTGTCCTCTATTGTTCGGCGGTCGGGTCTCTTCCTCGTCGTCGCTATGTAGCCCCTTGTCGCTGTTTTCAGCAATTAACTTGCCTGCCTGCTTGAACACCCAACAGTCCCTATTGGTGTGGTTAGCTGGCTTTTCAGGGGTGCCATGTATCTGGCACAAGCGGTCGAGAATTCGGTCGAAATTGGACGGACCCTGAGTTGTTCTTTTGAAAGGCTTTTTCCGTTGACCGGGTTTAGAGCCTCTGAATCCGGCATTGACTGCCGTATCCTCACTGTTATCGCTGTTAATGCGGCGTTTGTTTTTGTTGCGACGCGACCTGCCACTACTGAATTATGTGGCTTAGGTCATCTGCATCTGGTGGTCGCACGTACGTGCCTTGGAAGTTATCGAGGAATGCGGCTTCCAGGTCCTCCCAACTCCCGATTGACTCTGTTGGCAAGTTGTTAAGCCAGTGCCGGGCTGGTCCTTTAAGTTTGAGTGGGAGATATTTGATGGCGTGGAGATCGTCTCCGCGGGCCATGTGGATGTGGAGGAGATAGTCCCCGATCCAGACCGCGGGGTCTGTTGTGCCATCATAAGATTCAATATTGACGGGTTTAAACCCTTCTGGGATTTGATGATCCATTACCTCATCTGTGAAGCACAGTGGGTGTGCGGCGCCTCTGTACTGGGCGATATCGCGACGGAGCTCAAAAGAGCTTTGTCTATTGTGTTCGGCCCGGCCGGACTTGCTGTGTCCGGGGTGACGGTGATCGTCACGTATCGTGGGGCGCCCACGTGATCCATAGATTGATCTTGATTGTCTTGCCTTATCCTCCAATATGTCTCGCAGGTCCGGAGTGTTCCCCTGTGGCCTTGTGCTTTTCGAGCGATGCCGGGGTACGGGTCTAGTGAAGGGCCTTGAGGCCTCTCTGTCGCGACCACGGGGTGGTCGATCAGCCGTATTATCTCCTGGTAAAGCGGGATCATATGCCTCCTCCTCTAATCGGGGGAGCAGCTTACGTTTAGGGTAGCTTTTGGAGGGGCGTTCGAGTTCATGCTCTTCGGCCGCGAGGACTTCGGTCCATCTATCGGCTAGCAGATCTTGATCAGCTCTAAGCTGCTGCTGCTTTTTCTTGAGGCTGTTTGCCGTGGCCATAATCCTACGTTTGAAATGCTCTTGTTCGACGGGATCCTCAGGCACAACGAATTCGTTGTCGTCGAGGCTTGCCTCGTCTCCGGAGGGAGGCATATAGTCCTCTACCTCTTCTTCGGCCGCTCTCTCATGAGGGCTGGCGTCCCCCTCCTCCTGCGCTGGATCTTGCTGGAGTGGGTTGTCTTTGGCGCTATCCGGTGTATTATTGTCTTCGGTGCCAGAATCCTCATTCTTGCTATGGCGGGATTTAGAGCGGCGGCGCTGACACCGGCGCTTGGGCTGTTTCTTGGAGGGGTCATCCTCCGCTATTCCTTCGTCGTTCCCATCCTTTGGGATATCCACCATGTATATGTCGTATGAAGAGGTGGCTTTCCAGTGCCCGGTGGGCGCTGGTTCTTGGTCGTCTCCGGCATCGTCGTCCATACCGTCGATGTCCTCAGAGTCGTAATCTAGCATGTTGGTTAGATCGTCGATAGTGGCTACCAAGTGGGTGGTGGGTGGGCTCTGAATTTCTTCGTCGTCCGCATCCCAACCGTCCTGGCCGCAGTCCGGCCAGGCCTCTCCTGATAACGAGAGGTACTTTAGCGAACTCAAGATGTCGCAAAGAGGTGAGTGTTGAAATATGTCCGCCGCGGTGAACTCCATGATCGGCGCCCAATCGGATTCGACTGGAGGGGGCGCGGGAGGTCCGGAGTCCGGCAAGGAGTCCGGCACCTTGGAGTTACGAGCTTTATGAGGGACGAAGTCAGTGTTCGGCTCTATCGCCGTAGAGGTTGCAGCCCCCGAGGCGGTGTCTAGGCATCCATCCTCGATCTGCGGAGCTGGCTCCGAATTGAAGATCGGAGTGGTTTCGAGTGCGGCCTCCAGGGTACTGTCCGGCGGTAGAGCTAAATCATGCCCATCGTGACAGTACGGCACGCTCGGCTGTGGCTCGAGTCCGTCGAGGATCAAGTCCCCGCGGATGTCAGCCGTGAAGTTCAAACTTCCAAATCTGACCTGACGGCCAGGGGCGTAGCCTTCGATCTGCTCCAGCTGGCCAAGCGAATTGGCCCGCAGTGCGAAGCCGCCGAATACGAAAATATGTCCGGGGAGGAAGGTCTCACCCTGGACTACATCGTCGTTGATGATCGAAGAAGCCATCGAGCCTATCGGTGATTACACAGAGGAACTCTCAATGAAAGCACCAATGTCGGTGTCAAAACCGGCGGATCTCGGGTAGGGGGTCCCGAACTGTGCGTCTAGGCGGATGGTAACAGGAGACGAGGGACACGATGTTTTTACCCAGGTTCGGGCCCTCTTGATGGAGGTAAAACCCTACGTCCTGCTTGATTAATATTGATGATGTGGGTTACAAGAGTAGATCTACCACGAGATCAAGGAGGCTAAACCCTAGAAGCTAGCCTATGGTATGATTGTTGTTCGTCCTATGGACTAAGGCCATCCGATTTATATAGACACCGGAGAGGGCTAGGGTTACACAGAGTCGGTTACAATGGTAGGAGATCTACATATCCGTATCGCCAAGCTTGCCTTCCACGCCAAGGAAAGTCCCATCCGGACACGGGACGAAGTCTTCAATCTTGTACCTTCATAGTCTTGGAGTCCGGCCGATGATGGTAGTTCGGCTATCCGGACACCCCCTAGTCCGGGACTCCCTCAGTTACCTTGCTGTTTTTATAACTTCAGATTACAAAAACCTATATCTATCATCCATATTGCACTTGTATCACCATCTCTTCGCCGAACTAGTGCACCTATACAATTTACCATTGTATTGGGTGTGTTGGGGACACAAGAGACTCTTTGTTATTTGGTTGCAGGGTTGTTTGAGAGAGACCATCTTCATCCTACACCTCCCACAGATTGATAAACCTTAGGTCATCCACTCGAGGGAAATTTGCTACTGTCCTACAAACCTCTGCACTTGGAGGCCCAGCAACGTCTACAAGAAGAAGGTTGTGTAGTAGACATTAGAGCACACAAAAGAGAACTTTATTTTGAACATTAGAGATGGCACATGCAAATTTTCTTAGAGTGGCATGGGAATACCGCATATAGGTAGGTATAGTGGATTCATAAGGAAAACGGGTTTAAAGGGTTTTGGATGCACAAGTAGTGATCATACTTAGTGCAAAGTGAAGGCTAACAGAAAGATTGAGAAGCGACCAACCAAAGAATGAAAAATCTCGTACCCAAGCATTAAGCATAAGTAACACCGAATAATGCACCATAAGTAGGATATAAATTTCATTGCATAACTATTGACGTCCGTGCTTGCATAGGGAATCACAAACCTTAATATCAATATTCTTACTAAAGCACAATTACTCATCAACATGACTCACATATCATATCGTCATATCTCAAAACCATTACTAAGAATCAAGTTTATTTTGTCCAATGATCTTCATGAAAGTTTTTATTATATCCTCCTTGGATATCTATCACTTTGGGACTATTTTCATATGTTGCTTTTGATAAGCTCAAACAAATATAAGTGAAGATTATGAGCATAATTTTTTTTCTTTCTCTCAAAATAATCCAAGTGAAGCAAGAGAGAATTTCTTAAAATTTACTAATACCAAATAAATCTAAGTGAAGCATGAGAGTATTTCTTCAAAAATAACAAAGCACACTGTGCTCAAGAAGATATAAGTGAAATACTAGAGCATGTCCATGGCTCTAAAAATTTAAGTGAAGCATAGGAGGAAGCATAGCATAATTTTTGGCTCTCGTAAAAGGGTGTGTCCAGCAAGGATTCAACACTTAAAACACAAAGCAAAACAAGCAAAGACTCATATCATACAAGACACTCCAAGCAAAACTCATATCATGTGACGAATAAAAATATAGTTTCAAGTAAAATACCGATGGTTGTTAGAAGAAAGCGGGGATGCCACTCGGGGGCATCCCCAAGCTTAGTTACTTGCTACTTCTTTGAATATTATCTTGGGGTGCCTCGGGCATCCCCAAGCTTAGACTTTTGCTTATCCTTATTCCTTCATCCATCGTAAGATAACCCAAAACTTGAAAACTTCAATCACACAAAACTCAAACAAAACCTTCGTGAGAGCCGTTAGTATAAGAAACCAAACACCTACTATAAGTACTGTAGAAAACCTATTCTTATTTATATTTTTTTTGCATTATATTTACTGTATTACAACTTTTCTATGGCAAAAACTCATCAAAGAAAACCATAGAATCATCAAAACAAGCACACAACGCAAAGAAAACAGAATATGTCAAAAACAGAATAGTCTGTAGCAATCTGAAAATTTCGAATACTTCTGTAACTCCAAAAATTATGAAATAAATTTCTAGACATTAGGAATTTGTCTATTAATCCTTTGCAAAAAGAATCAACTTAAAATCACTCTTCTGTAAAAAATGACAATGGATCTCATGAGCGCAAAAGTTTCTGTTTTTCAGCAAGATCAAATAAACTTTCACCCAAGTCTTCCCAAAGGCATTGCTTGGCACAAACATTAATTAAAACACAAAATACACAATCATAACAGTAGAATAATTGTGCTAAGACTCAAGAACAGAAAGCAAAAAGCAAAAATAATTTTTATTCATTGGGTTTCCTCCCAACAAGCGCTATCGTTTTACGCCCCTAGCAAGGCATAATATTTCAATGATGCTCACATAAAAGATAGTAACTGAAATACGAAGAGAGCATCATGTAGCATATGGAAAACAAATTTAACTCTCACATAGTTCCTATGCATAGGAATTTTATAGGAAAACAAATTAGCAATACAAGCAAGATCTAGCATATGCAAGGAAGAATCAAGAAACAATAGCAATCTCAACATGAAGAGAGGTAATTTAGTAACATGAAAATTCCTACACCCATATTTTCCTCTTTCATAATAATATATGTGGGATCATATTCAAATTCAACAATATAGCTATCACATAACATATTTTCTACATGATCCACATGCATGCAAAGTTGACACTCTTCAAAATAGTGGGATTAACATTAACTGAAGTCATGACCTCTCCAAACCCACTTTTATCAAAAATTTCAAAAGATTGAACATTCTCCAAAGTAGCGGGATATAAAGTTGAAACTCTTCCAAACCCACTTTCAATATTATTTCAAACACTATTGTCAATCTCATATTCATCATGGGGCTTAAATAAATTTTCAAGATCATAAGAAGAATCACCCCAATCATGATCATTGCAATAAGTAGTGGACATAGCAAAAATAGCATCCCCAAGCTTGGGGTTTTGCATATTATTAGCACAATTGACATTAATAGAATTTATATTAAAATCATTGCAATCATGCTTTTCATTCAAAGAGATATCATGAATCAGTTCATAAATTTCTTCATCGCAATTTTCAGATTCACGAATCTCAAGCAAAACTTCATAAAGATAATCTAGTGTACTCAAATCACTAGAAATTTGTTCATGATAGTTGGATCTCTTAAAAAGATTAGCAAGCGGATGAGGATCCATATCAAGAGATATTTAGCAAGCAAAGATGCAAGCAAATAGAAGACACATTGCACACAAGCGAAGAAGAGATCTGACGAGAAAACGATGAACGAAAAAGAGGGCGAATAAAATGGCATTTTTTATGAAGTGGGGGAGAGGAAAACGAGAGGCAAATAGAAAATAATGTAAATTGTGAGGAGATGAGATTTGTGATTAGGAACCTGGTTGATGTTGAAGATCCTCCCCGGCAACGGCGCCAGAAATTCCTATTGATGTCTGCTAGAACTACGTCGGTATTTCCCCAAAGAGGAAGGGATGATGCAGTATAGCGAAGGTAGGTAGATGAGACCAAGGTTATCAAACCAGTAGGAGAACCTCCTCACACTACGTAAACAACACATGCACACAAATAACAAATACTCGCAACCCGACGTGTTAAAGGGGTTGTCAATCCCTTTTGGGTACGACGCCTCAAGTAGGCAAATAACGTGAGGTAAAAAGTGGTAGATAGGATAAATAGATCGCGTAACAAATAAATTGCAGCAAAGTATTTTTATATTTTTGGTTTAATAGATCTGAAAATAAATGCAAAGGAAAATAGATCACAAAGTCAAATATGATGAAAAGAGACCCGCGGGTCGTAGGTTTCACTAGTGGCTTCTCTCGAGAAAAATAGCAAATGATGGGAAAACAATTACTGTTGGGCAATTGATAGAACTTCAAATAATCATGACGATATCCAGGCAATGATCATTATATAGGCATCATGTCCAAGATTAGTAGACCGACTCCTGCCTGCATCTACTACTATTACTCCAAACATCGACCGCTATCCAGCATGCATCTAGTGTATTAAGTCCATGAGAAAACAGAGTAACGCAATAAGAACGATGACATGATGTAAACGAGATCCGTTTATCTATTGCGGCAGATATAGATCTCATCTTGTTATCCTTAGTAGCAACGATACATACGTGTCAGTTCCCCTTCTATCACTGGGATCAAGCACCGTAAGATCGAACCCACTACAAAGCACCTCTTCCCATTGCAAGATAAATAGATCAAGTTGGCCAAACAAAACCCAAATATCAGAGAAGAAATACGAGGCTATAAGCAATCATGCATATAGGAGATCAAAGAAGACTCAAATAACTTTCATGGATAAAAACATAGATCTGATCATAAACTCAAAGTTCATCGAATCCCAACAAACACACCGCCAAAAGACTTACATCATATGGATCTACAAGAGACCATTGTATTGATAATAAAAAGAGAGAGAGAAAGCCATCTAGCTACTAACTACGGATCCGTAGGTCTACAAAGAACTACTCACACATCATAGGAGAGGAACCAATGGAAGTGGCGAACCCCTCCATGACGGTGTCTAGATTGGATCTGGTGATTCTGGACTCTGCGACGGCTGGATCAATATTTCGTCGCCTCCCATAGGGTTTCTGGAATATTGTGGTATTTATAGAGCAAAGAGGCGGTTCAGGGGGCACCCGAGGTGGGCACAACCACCCAGGGCAGGCCTGGCCCCCCTGGCGCGCCTTGGTGGGTGCTACTCCCCTCGAGCAGCCGCTCAGGTGTTTCCTTGGCCCATTGGCTTTCTTCTGGCCCAAAAAAATTCATCCAGGAGTTGTGTTGCGTTTGGACTCCGTTGATATTGATTTCCTGCAATGTAAAAAAACATGCAGAAAACAACAACTGGCACTGGGCACTATGTCAATAGGTTAGTACCAAAAAATGATATAAAATGACTATAAAATGATTGTAAAACATCCAAGAATGATAATATAACAGCACGGAACAATCAAAAATTATAGATATGTTGGAGACGTATCAACCACCACTAAGCTGCTTAGGGTTACTCTGATACCCAGGCTGATTATCTTGTTGATGATTCCCATGACCAGACTGTTGATTTCCCTGGCTCTGATAAATGGAATTTGAGCCGCCACCACCAAAGCCAGCTCCTTGCGACCCGGGGCCTGACCCGCTGGGCGGCCCATTACCGTTGCCATTATGCCGTGAAAACCCTTGATCCCTGAACTCCTTCATAACATAACAATCCTTCCAAGCATGCTTGGACGGCTTATTTTCATAACTATGCTTGGGACAAGGGCCATTAAGCATCTCCTCAATATTTTGTGACCTTCCTGGATTGAAAGGCGGCTTGCCATTACCACCACACGACGTTGATTCTTGTACCCAGCGTTGGAATTAGCAGCTAGATCTGAACCGATGTTAGGGTATTTTCACTTACCGCCGTTACTCTGGTTATTGCCATTGTGCCCTGCCATATTCTGCTGTCAGCCCTTGCCAACACCATTTTTCTTACCTTTATTGGATTTATCATCATTTGAACTCGGGTCCTTCATACTATCAGAGTCTGCATACTTGGTGAGAGCACTCATAAGGTCACCCATATCCTGGCACTTATGCTTGAGCCGCTCGAGCTTCTGCTTAAGAGGCAAGAAATGATAGTTCTTCTCCAGAATTAGAACAGCCTGAGCCGTTACGATGTTGTCTGACGAATGGATGATAGCTAAAACCCGCCGGACCCAATGATGGGCCAACTCATCATCATGTTGTACACAATGATCCAAATCAACAATCGTCAGCGGCTGCTTACATGTTCCTTGATTTGTTTTGATAAAACACGCCTTTAACTCGGCCCATGAGTTAATATAATTAGGAGGCAGGACTTTCAACCACGTGCGTTCAGGCCCTTCCAATATCATGGTGAAATATTTAGCACACACTGCATCGCTGACCTCCAAAATATCCATGGCTAACTCATAACTCTCGATCCAACCCGCAGGCTCCAGATCAGCTGTATAATTAGGTATCTTACGGGGACCCTTGAAGGCATACGCTCATTGCATAGGGTCGGCACTAGACACGACACTCCGAGACTCCTAGTGCTTAACCCGACTTCTGTTGAAGTTGAAGGAATCACAGGGGGCAGCTCATAAGCCCCCTGGTTTGCTGCCTCCGCCTCTCGACGGGCTTTCGCACCATCCACGAGCGCTTGAGCAGCGCCCCGGGGATCAGGAAGGTTGACATTGGGCGGGTTTTGATGCCGGTCACTATTGGAGACTGAGGGAGTCCTGGATTAGTGGGTATCCGGACAGCCGGACTATATACTTTGGCCGGACTATTGGACCATGAAGATACAAGACTGAAGACTTCGTCCCGTGTCCGGATGGGACTCTCCTTTGCCTGGAAGGCAAGCTTGGCGATCCGGATATTAGATCTCCTTCTTTGTAACCAACTCTGTGTAAACCCTAGCCCCCTCCAGTGTATATATAAACCGGAGGGTTTAGTCCATAGAGGGACAATCATAATCATCATAGGCTAGCTTCTAGGGTATAGCCTCTACGATCTCGTGGTAGATCAACTCTTGTACTACTCATATCATCAAGATCAATCAAGCAGGAAGTAGGGTTTTACCTCCATCGAGAGGACCCAAACCTAGGTAAAACATCGTGTCCCTTGCCTCCTGTTACCATTAGCCTTAGACACACAGATCGGGACCCCCTACCCGAGATCCGTCGGTTTTGACACTGACATTGGTGCTTTCATTGAGAGTTCCTCTGTGCCGTCGCTGCAAGGCTCGATGACCCGTCTCGTTGTCAAGGACAACATCACCTTTGGGGGAGCACTGGTGGTAGGCCAAACTCTCCGGCTAGGCGGCTTCGTCATAACCGCCCAATCGGCTTCCGTGTCGACGATGACCTCTGGGGTCATCAAAAACGGCCTCCACGTCAATTCGGAACTCGCCGAACAGATGGATCCAATGGAGCTCTCCTCCCTTAATGAGCTCTTGGATCGCATCGCCGCTTTGGGAGTCGCTACAGACTATGATCAGATTGGGCTTAAACCCGACCAAAGGAATATTAAATCCCCACCGGTCACCCACGAGATAGCAGTAGTGGAAGAGCCACACATGGATTATCCCTCTATTTTGAGGACGAACTATGTCCAGATTACCGAGATCTCTGAGCCGAATACCCGTTCGTGGGGGGACGTGACCCAGACCCCGAACTTAGAATCGGGCAACGGGCCGGAAAAATCAGGCAGCACCCCGGAGCCCGAGCCATCAAGCCCAGAAGCTCCTCTGCCCCCGGCGTGATCGGATCAGAATTCAGATTTAATTACGCCCACCCATCCAGACTTAAGCCGTCTCTCCCATATCAGACAAGAGCCCCAAGAGACAGTACATCGCTACTAGGCTAGATTCCTCCTTGTGATAAACAAGGTCAAGGACTGTCGCGAGGAAGACGCAATCTCACTTTTTTGCAAAAATTGCATGAGTAAAGGGATCATTAATGTTATAAGTCGCCATGACATAGTGCACTTTGCCGAATTAGCAGCCATAGTACAGAAGTACTGTGCGATGAAAAGTGCCTGGAAAACCCAAATAGACTTTTGGGATAATCCGGCTCTCACTAAACCCTTCCTTCGAGCTAAAAGGGCAAACTCTCGTAAGTTACCCGATCCAATTCCCAAAAAACCAAAGCCCACTCCAAGGCGTGGAACCGTATTGGAAGAATGGCTCAATGGGCCATGCAAAATTCACAGCACGCCAGATACTACGCCAATGCATAGCCTTAGAGCATGTTGGATACTCCGGTAGGTAGCAAAAAGCGAT
Organism: Triticum aestivum; assembly: GCF_018294505.1. NCBI lineage: Eukaryota > Viridiplantae > Streptophyta > Magnoliopsida > Poales > Poaceae > Triticum > Triticum aestivum. The sequence continues at coordinate 191,757,265 of NC_057798.1, read as the reverse complement.
GAGGATCTTCTTGTAAGCCATAAAGCAGAGCAACATCCCGCCGAAGACAACAATGCGGTACTGACAGTCTTCGAGACTTTCGCCTCAAATAATAGGCGCAAGCGAGCTCATCGAAATTTCGCTGAAATCTGCCACGTGGCAAAAATAAATCCGTGGAGCGACACTGCTATAACTTTCAGTGCCGATGATGAACCTCAATTCCAGACAGTCCGGGCACCAGCCGCTTTGGTCCTTAGCCCAATCATGGATGGCTTTCGGCTCACTAAAGTACTCATGGACGGTGGAAGCGGACTAAACTTGATCTATGAAGAAACACTCAACAAGATGGAAATTGATAAAAGCCGCATTGAGCAAAGCAGCACGACCTTCAGGGGAATCATCCCTAGTCGGGAGGCACGGTGTGCGGGAAAAATCACACTCCATGTGGTATTCGGCACCCCAGAGAATTACAGGTCCGGAGAAATCACATTCCAAGTGGCTCCTTTCAGCAGCGGATACCACGCCCTATTAGGGCGGGACGCATTCACGAGATTTCAAGCTATACCCCATTAGGGTACATGAAGCTTAAAATGCCTGGACCCAATGGAATCATCACTCTAGCTAGTGCTCCGGACGTCGCACTTCGAGCCGAAAATAAAACCGCAGCACTAGCCCTGGAAGCACTATCCGAAGCCCTAGCGGCCGAAGAACTAACAATGTTGCGCGCCACAGTGGACACGGACGATGTGATACTCGACAAACGACCCAAGTCCACCTCATTTAAACCCGCAGACAAGATAGTCAAATTCCAGGTCCATCCAACGGACCCCACAAAGACAGCTTCCATAGGGACACAGTTGAGCCCCACAATGGACGCCGCACTATGAGACTTCCTACGCGAAAATTGGGACATTTTCTCCTGGCATCCTTCAGACATGCCGGGCATCCCATGCAGGCTGGCCGAACACAGCCTCAATATACTGAAAGGATACAAGCCAGTCAAACAGACTCTTAGGCACTTCTCAGAGCCTAAACGGCAAGCCATGGGAGAAGAGCTAGCCAAGCTACTTGAGGCCGGATTCATCAGAGATATCAAGCATCCGGATTGGCTGGCAAATCTGGTAATGGTACCAAAGAAGGACAAATCCTGGCGCCTATGTGTTGATTTCAAAGACCTCAACAAGGCTTGCCCCAAGGATCCCTTCCCCCTCCCTCGCATTGACCAAATCATCAATGCCACCGCAGGACACGACTCACTATGTTTCCTCGACGCATACTCCGGATACCATCAAATAAAGATGGCAGAATCTGACCAAGCCGCAACAGCCTTCATAACGCCATATGGTCCCTTCTGCTTCAACACTAAGCCTTTCGGGCTTAAAAATGCCGGCGCAACCTATCAACGCATGATTCAAACATGCCTGGAGAAGCAAATCGGCAAAACAGTGGAGCCATATGTGGACGACGTGGTCATAAAAACAAGACACGTTGAAACCTTAATAGATGACTTGAGTTCGCAACCTCCGAACATACGACATCAAGCTAAACCCGGAAAAATGTGTTTTTGGTGTACCCTCCGAGAAGTTGCTCGGCTTCATCATTTCCAATAGAGGAATCGAAGCAAATCCGGCAAAAATCCGAGCTCTATCACAGTTGGCTATCCCAACAGACCTCAAGCATATCCAGAAACTAGCTGGATGCATGGCTGCCTTAAGCCGCTTTATCTCTCGATTAGGAGAAAAGGCGCTACCTCTTTACCGCCTTCTTCGACGCACCGAACGCTTCATGTGGACGGATGCAGCCGCGGCCGGACTGGATGAAATAAAGACCATATTGGCCAACAATCCAGTCCTGACCGCGCCAAATACTGGCGAACCTATGCTATTATACATAGCTGCAACACATCAGGTTGTAAGCGCAGTGCTCGTCGTCTAACGAGAAGCAGACGGATACAAGTTCCCGCTCCAAAAGCCGGTATATTATGTGTCCACTGTCCTCACTCCATGCAAATCCTGATACCCACACTATCAAAAGATAGCATACGTGGTATTCATGGCATCCCGGAAGCTATGACACTACTTTCAAGAGTGTTCGATTACGGTGGCCTCCGAAGTACCACTCAACGACATAATAAAAAGGGATAATTACATTTTTACCCCTAGTTGGTTCCTACCCACGGGTTTTGCCCTTACTTTTCGAGCTTGCTCAGTTTTGCCCTTACTTTTTCTGTTGAGATCCCTCGAATGCCCTTTGACTGTTTGACCAAAACTTTGAAAATTCATAACTAATTCATATGAACTCAGAAAAATGCAAATAAGATATCAAAATGTTCAGATAAACATTACCTTTATGGGCATATCATTTGCATTCAAGACAAAAGCAACATTTAAATTACCCGAGGTAATTAGTGTTATTAACATTATTAAAAATAAATAGGTATAAACAATATTTTTTTCATGAATAAAAATTACATGCAAATGTAGGTGATGTTTTCTGAACATCCTAATAACTTATTTGCATTTTTCAGAGTTTGTATCAACTTGTTATGAATGTTCTAACGACTTTGACCATTATTTGGAAACTTCATAACAAGTTGATACGAACTCAGGAAAATGCAAATAAGGTATCAGGATGTTCAGAAAACATCACCTACATTTGTATATAATTTTTATTCACGGAAACAATATTGTTTTTACCTATTTATTTTTAATAATGTTAATAACATTAATTACCTCCGGTAGTTTAAACGATGCTTTTGTCCTGAATGCAAATGATATGCCCATAAAGGTAATGTTTATCTGAACATTTTAATATCTTATTTGCATTTTTCTGAGTTCATGTGAATTAGTTATGAAATTTCAAAGTTTTGGTCAAACGGTCAAAGGGCATTCGAGGGACCTCGATGGAAAAAATAAGGGCAAAACTGAGCAAGCTCGAAAAGTAAGGGCAAAACCCGTGGGTAGGAACCAACTAGGGGTAAAAATGCAATTGTCCCTAATAAAAAACCGCGACGCCGTGGGGCGTATTGCTAAATGGGCAATCGAGCTCCTTTTGTTCGACATAACATACAAACCACGGCAGACCATTAAGTCGCAAGTATTGGCCGACTTCGTCGCTGAATGGACAGAAGCCGAACACCCTAAAGAGTACGGCGCGTACTCCAACTGGATCATGCACTTCGACGGCTCTAAAATGCTGGCCAGATTGGGAGCGGGCATAGTCCTGACATCCCCCACTAGAGACACGGTCCAATACGTACTCCAAATATTATACACGGACTCCAACAACGCAGCCGAATACGAGGCCCTGTTGCATGGTCTTCAGATGGCAGTCTCTATGGGCATTCAACGCCTGGAAGTGCGCGGGGACTCAAACCTCGCAATATCACAAATAAACTGAGACTTTGATGCCAAGGATCCAAAAATGGTGGCATATCGCAATGCCATCCTCAAAATGTCAGCTCGGTTCGAGGGGCTCAAATTCCACCATGTGGCTCGAGAAAACAATCAAGCGGCGGATATCCTCGCCTGCATCGGTGCTAAACGCGACCCTGTCCCACCTAACATATTCCTGGAAAGGCTGTTCAAGCCATCCGTGGTATGGGAAGGGGAGTCCGGCAACAGTAGCTCGGCTCCGAATACAACCTCAGATTCTGAACCATCTGATGTAATCGGGGGCTCCGCCACCAAAATAACACCTTCGGCACACGAAATCATGGCTGTAATCGCCTCGTGGACCGAGCCTTTCTTGGCCTACCTAAATAGGTAGGAGCTCCCTGAGGACCAAAATGAAGCACATTGTATTGTGCGGCGTTCAAAGGCCTACAAAGTCCATGAGGGAGAACTCTATAAGAAAGGTGCAACCGGAGTGCTCCAAAGATGCATCTCCGCAGACGAAGGGCGGCAGCTCTTGGCTAAAATCCATGCCGGACTCGGCGGGCACCACGCTGCGGCTCGGGCACTTGTCACCAAGGCCTTCCGTACAGGTTTTTAATGGCCGACAGCCCGAGCAGATGCACAGGACCTTGTCCAACACTGTGTCGGTTGCCAGCTCTTTGCCAATCAGAGCCATATTCCCCCTACCGCTCTCCAAACAATCCCCATTACTTGGCCCTTCACGGCCTGGGGGCTGGACATGGTCGGACCTCTTAAAGGGGGAAGCCATAAGAAAAAATACTTATTGGTCATGGTGGACAAGTTCACCAAATGGATAGAAGCCAAATCAGTTAAAACGGCCAAATCCGGACCAGTGATAGACTTCATATCAGGGGTTGTACACCGTTACGGCGTCCCTCACAGCATCATCACTGACAATGGCTCAAACTTCACAGCCGATGAAGTGAAAACTTGGTGCTGGAACATGGGCATTAAGCTCGATTACGCCTCCGTCTACCATCCCCAAACAAACGGCCAGGTCGAACGTGCAAACGGTCTCATTATGAGCGGCATCAAACCCAGACTAGTGCGGTCCTTGACAGAATCGGACACGCACTGGGTCGAGGAGCTCGACTCCGTATTTTGGGGGCTGCAGACCACGCCGAATCGTACCACCGGATACACACCATTTTTTATGGTGTATGACACAGAAGCAGTACTACCCTGCGACATAATCCACTACTCACCTCGTGTGCGCCTATACGAAGAGAAGGAAGCCGAGTTAGATCGGCAGGACAACTTAGATGCCCTGGAGGAAGAGCGCGATGTTGCAAAAGCCCGTTCCGCATTCTATCAGCAGCAGGCTCAAAGGTATCAAAGCAGAGAAGTGCGGGCCAAAACATACAATATTGGTGAACTCGTTCTACGCCTACCGGAGAAGAAGAAGGACAAGCTCAAACCTAAGTGGGAGGGTCCCTTCATTATTGATAAAGTTCTCACCGGAGGAGCGTACCGCCTGCGTAATGCATCCGATAACAGACTCGAGCCGAACCCATGGAACGCGGCCAGACTCCGGAGATTCTACGCCTAGTGCCGAACTCAGCGTCCGTCTCCTTACCCACACTCTTTTAATTATGTTCCCCCCTTTTTTCCTTTCTCGCCCTTTTTCCTCCTTCACACAAAGTATTCAATACAGTGCGGACACTCGGGTTACTCCGGCCGCACTATGTGTGTTCACCATACCTGGGGGCTTCCTATACGGAAGCTAAATATAATTACTTTCATGGCTTCCTGCCTATCACATATGCGTTCTTTTTCCATATGTGCCTTTTCTTCACAATTATATGCATCAATATGACTTAAGAAGTGGCCATGCTGGGTTGCCTGGCTCTTGTGTTTATGCCCTACGTTCCTGTTAATTCGGCTAGGGCATAAGGGGAGCACCTCTGCGATTGTTACTGCCAGTTCAGCTGGATGTGTACCTCAGACTGGGTGAAGCCAAAAGCTAGCGTTCTTAAGGGAATATTCGATCGGTGAACAAAAGATGTTTCTTTCGTTTATTATAACGTGAATCCCCAGATGTTTGGTATCCTGCGTTTTTGTTCGCAGTTCGGACATGTACATCGATGCATGCGTACCCAGGGAAAGGAACCCCTAATGGAACTATTCTCCCTGGAATATGTTTCTTACTACCCATGTAATATAACATAACTAGTTGGGTACTTGTCTGTTCAAGCACTTATGACCCGTACGTCTGGTTTCCACGCATATCCCGGTTTTACATAACTGAGCGGGTATTCGGATACACCCCGGACTGTCGGATCCGGGGGATGAAGCGAAAAGGTTCGCCATGACAAAAGATTTTTAATCCGGCTAGAGACTACATATGTCCATTGAATTACATAGTCACTTGGACTGACTATATTCTTCCTCTATACCATCCAACAAACTATCTAGCTTGCAATCCTGTTGGGAATACTTTGCGGCTAGCGCTACCTAGTCATACACCAGACTTACGGGAATCTCTTGCCCATCTGGCCCCGCCGGTCCGACTTCGGCCATATGGTTCGGGTCAAGCTTGGTGTAGCGTGTCTTCACCATGGCCCAGGCTTCCCTTGCACCTTGTCGGCAGGCCGATACCTTCCACAACCGGAAGCGCCGCCGTGCTCCTTGGAGCATATCCACGAGCTCCCCCATGCCTCCTGGAAGGGAAGCGGATGGCCACAAGGCCTGGGCAATACCCTGCATCACTTGCCAACTCGTTCGTGCAGTTGTGAGAGATCTTGCAGTAAATCGCCTGCAGACCCAGGCATCTCCTCTTCAGGACGGCCCGTCAACATACCTATAGACATAAACTCTTTTAATATGCTCCCTCGCCGAACTGTACTGCAGTTCGTTTAGGCACTTACCATAAATGTCGCAATGAGGCCTCTTGTTCTCCTTCACGGAGTCCGCCAGCTGAGCTCGAACATCTGACAATTCGCCGCCTAGCCGGACGTTGGCATCTTGGAGATTGTTTTTCTCCTGCCTAACCTGCGTAAGCACACACTCGCCAGCCTTTAGCTGTCTTTGGAGATATGACTCGCTATCTTTTACGATCTCCGGATTCGTCCCAGGATTGTCTGTAGAATTTTCTATTAGAATTATGCAGTAAGCCAATTACTAACTGGTATATTCCTTTAAGATTTCTCTATTGAGACAAATGTTACCAGAAGAGGCCTTCTGGGATTCCTCTAGTTTGGCAACCGCGGCCCTCAGCTGGGTCTTGCACTCCTCTAGCTCTTGAGACAATTGGGTATTCTTCTCTACAAGGACCTGTGCATAAAATGATCCTTAAATCAGTTGCTCCAACCGTTTCAAGTCTCAGGGGCTACTGCTATACATGCTTATCAAATTTCCTTACCCCTATATCTTTTGCATACTGGTCCGTCGCTCGGGCGAGCCCACCTTGAACAGCTCGGATGTATGCGTCTCCCGAATTGAAAGCATTAAATGCCTCTTCGGAAAAGATGCTATTGCGAAGTACGGCCCATCGGCACTGGTGATTCATGGCACTCTCTACTTCGGAATTTGTGGCGGAGAGCATATCCGCATCCTCTGTCGGAGGACAATTCGGCATCGGCCCCGCATCGGCCTCCTCTCTCAAAGCCGGTTCTGGAATCCGGCTGGTAGAGGCGTGATCGGCAGGATCTCCGGATATAGTCCGGCGACTCCTCTTTCTGCCAGAACACGAAGGACGCTGTTACATTTCAAACACGATAATCACAGAGCAGGTTTTTACCATACCTCTGTAACGGTGTTTCGGCCCTAACCGCTTTCCTCTTAAGCCTGCCTGACCCGGACGCCCTTTGCCGACGAGCCCCAAGGGGCTTGCCGCCGCGTTTTGATGGTCGTCTCTATAAAAACATGATATTTTATGCATAAGGCATGGTGTAAGAAAGGAATCCTCTTTAGAGGATAAGGTTTCGGCTTTGCTTACACACGATGCAGGTAGCAGTCCGGGATAGTCGGTGATAATAGACACCGAGGCACCATCACAGCTGGCCTGATAAAATGTCCCGTTGACGAGCTCCACAGATATATCCGGATCTTCTTCAAGTCTTGGATCGAAGGCCCTTCCGGGGTCCTTTGGTTGCGGGGAGGGGCTGTTGAATCCTTCCACGACCCTCCTCAGTTCCTGCTCAAAAATATCGAGGTAAATGATTGTGATGAAGGGCGCCAGAATGAATAGAGTGGGGGAAAGAGCGACGACTTACCCAGCTTGGGGGGTTGTACATGGAAAATCCATCCCGCGGTTTAATACGAAGGAATTCTTCTTCTTCTCCTTTATACAGATCGGACAGTATTCTCGCCAGAGCAGTGGCGGAGTCCGGACCTTTACGACCACAGCGGGTGGCATCATCTTCCCCGTTGAAGTGCCACATGGGCTTCCCCCGATATTGAAGTGGCTGCACCCCCCCCCCCCGCATTATGCATATTGCTATAACCTCGACTATTGTCAGCCCTGATTTGGCCAATGTCTTTATCCCGCTCATCACGAAGTGGACTTCTTTGGTATCCTCCTCTTGGGGACCCCGAGGGCGCTAACTTCAGCGTGTCTTCAGCGGAGCGTTATTGAACTCAGGGAGGCCCGTTCGGATTGGATCCGGAAGGGGAACATCATCAACATAAAACCACTCCGAGGGCCAGTGTTCAGATGCCTTCTTGGGAGTACCGGACAGGTATCCGGTCTCGGCAACGCGCCATATTTCGGCTCCGCCCACTTGACATATGGATTCCCCCTGGTTGCGAGGGACGAGGCAGCACAACTTGTTCCATAACCCGAAGTGAGCCTCGCAGCCCAGGAATAATTCACAAAGGGCGACGTATCCTGCGATGTGCAGCACGGAGGCGGGGGTGAAGTTGTGCAACTGGAGGCCATAGAACTCCAGGAGCCCGCGAAGGAATGGGTGGATTGGAAACCCGACGCCTCTTAGCAGATACGAGATAAGGCATATTTGCTCCCCCTGGGATGGACTAGGAGATCTCTCCGCTTGCTCCCCGCCACTATAGGTGGCTAGTCCAGCTCGGACGGGGACCATGAACGCCGGTGGAAGAAACCCTTGGGTTTGCAGCTCTATTAAATGGCTATGGGGAACAGAACATTCTTCCCAATCACCTGGCCTAGAACTAAGGAAGCGAGAAGAGGAGCCGCGGTGGCCGGCCATGTTGGGATGGTTTTTCCGGATGTGCTCTGTTGATGCTTGCTCAAGGGAAGAAGGTGAGATTTGGGTCTGAGGATCCCCGTCTCTTCAAATAGGTGGTTGGTCTGCAGGGCCGGGGTGGCAAATGTAAAAATGCTCCGGCTCCTCGTATTCGCCCGACACGTGGAGATGGCCATTATTGAAGCACAAAAGCCGAGGAGTACAACATTGATGGGAAGCCGGACGCTGTTTGTTACAATAGGTACTTTGGAGTATTCGGAGATGGAACCCACCTTGCAATGCCAAAGATAATCTACGCACCGGACTCATCGTCATTGAAGCCTGGTTTAGGGGCTACTGAGGGAGTCCTGGACTAGGGGGTATCCGGACAGCCGGACTATATACTTTGGCCGGACTATTGAACTGTGAAGATACAAGACTCAAGACTTCGTCCCGTGTCTGGATGGGACTCTCCTTTGCGTGGAAAGCAAGCTTGGCCATCCGGATATTAGATCTCCTTCTTTGTAACTGGCTCTGTATAAACCCTAGCCCCCTCCGGTGTCTATATAAACCGGAGGGTTTAGTCCGTAGAGGGACAATCATAATCATTATAGGCTAGCTTCTAGGGTTTAGCCTCTACGATCTCGTGGTAGATCAACTCTTGTAATACTCATATCATCAAAATCAATCAAGCAGGAAGTAGGGTTTTACCTCCATCGAGAGGGCCCGAACCTGGGTAAAACATCGTGTCCCTTGCCTCATGTTACCATTAGCCTTAGACGCACAGACCGGGACCCCCTACCCGAGATCCGCCAGTTTTGACACCGATAGAGACTGCGGGCGACTCAATCCACCGGCCGTAACTACGGCTCGGGCGAGGAGTTGAGTGCCCACAATCACGACTATATGAATAAGCGGCCTGCTGCGCAATGGCTGTCTGTAGGAGCTCGATTGTGTTTCGGGTTTCCACCGCAACTGGTGACTCGCCAGTAATAGGAATCGCCGCCAGTCGGGTTGCTGCCGCTACCATGTTATCCATCGGGTTAGAAAAGTGCCCTAGTGGCGTCAGGAAACGTTGTGGCGGCGTCTGATTGGGAGGCGGGTTGAGCGTTGACTCTTCCCTATGTACCGTCTCAGGTTGACGAGGTTGAGCCACCGCCCGGCCTCCTGGCACATCCGGGTTTAACTGGGGGTTCACCCGGGCATCCAGAGTACTCGGTCCTGCTCCGGGAGTGTCAAACAAACGCCTCGGATCATATGTCAAGGGTAGGCGACTCGGGAACCATCTCTGGAATACCGCATTGGATGCATTCTGGTCCAGATTTAAGTGCCAAGCCTCTGACTTCACACGCTCCGCCTATACGTCAGTCTGAGTCTTCAGTGCAACCATCTAGATATTCTCAGCTACGATATCCTCTTGGGCCTTGGTTATCTCCTCACGAATCTTGGTAATTTCCATGTTGCGCTTTGCCTCACTCACTGTGGTGATCTCCTTTGCCTACAAATATGTCAAGGTGCCCATGAGATCCAATAGTATCTGAGTCGGTGGCCTTGCTGAGCCGGATCCACCAACCCTTGCGGCAGTCGGGTCAGAGGTTGTTGCAGCCTCCATTAAAGAGTTGAGAGTCGGCCTTGTGCCGGCCATGAAAATAGCATCCCTGCATGGTGGCTCATAGGGGTTCGGAATACTGCGGCCCTCAGAAAAGCCCCCAAGCCCACCGTCTTGAAGCTGATAGATGGAATTCGTCTCTCCAGTCGAGGACTCATCACCTGAGTAGATTTGAGTCTATCCACCATATGCAGAATCTTCTGCAAGCTCCGCGCCTTGCGTGAAGCCTACGAAAACATGTTTCCGCCTGGCTTGGACCCAAGCGGGTTGCGCGCGCCGAGCCGGCTTGATGATGTTGGTGCAGATGTCCGGCTCATGCCTTGATCCGCCAATCTTGCCGATGAAGACATGGATTTCGTTGAAGGGGACCCGGTACCCATACTCGATTGAGTTGGCCTCGGGGCCCCAGCCCGCATCGTCGATGTAGAGCTTGCTGTGGTGACTCTTGGTCATACTGCCAATAGTGTATCCTTTGATCCCTGGGAAAGAGCCCTTCAAGAACTCAAAACCACCGTGCGCAGGCCCCACGATGGGCGCCAACTATTGTGGTTTTGTCACGGCAGATGTCCTAGGGTTAGGACTTTGTCTCGAGGCCATTGTTAGGGAACGTAGCAGAAATACAAAATTTTCCTACGTGTCACCAAGATCTATCTATGGAGAAACTAGCTACGAGTAGAAGGAGAGTGCATCTACATACCCTTGTAGATCGCTAAGCGGAAGCGTTCAAGTGAACGGGGTTGATGGAGTCGTACTCGTCGTGATTCAGATCACCGATGATCCTAGTGCCGAACGGACGGCACCTCCGCGTTCAACACACGTACAGCTCGACGATGTCTCCCACGCCTTGATCCAGCAAGGAGAGAGGGAGATGTTGAGGAAGACTCCATCCAGCAGCAGCACAATGGCGTGGTGGTGATGGAGGAGCGTGGCAATCCTGCAGGGCTTCGCCAAGCACCTACGGGAGAGGAGGAGGTGTCACGGGAGGGAGGGAGGCGCCAAGGGCTCAGGTATGGATGCCCTCCCTCCCCTCCACTATATATAGGGGCAGGGGAGAGGGGGGAGGCGCAGCCTTGCCCCTTCCTCCAAGGAAGGGGTGCGGCTAAGAGGGGGGAGGAGTCCATCCTCCCCAAGGCACCTCGGAGGTGCCTTCCCCTTTTAGGACTCTCCCCTTTTTCCTATATCTTGGCGCATGGGCCTCTAGGGGCTGGTGCCCTTGGCCCATGTAGGCCAAGGCGCACCCCCTACAGCCCATGTGGCCCCCCGGGGCAGGTGGCCCCACCCGGTGGGCCCCCGGGACCCTTCCGGTGGTCCCGGTACAATACCGATGACCCCGAAACTTGTCCCGATGGCCGAAATAGGACTTCCTATATATAAATCTTTACCTCCGGACCATTCCGGAACTCCTCGTGACGTCCGGGATCTCATCCGGGACTCCGAACAACATTCGGTAACCACATACAAGCTTCCTTTATAACCCTAGCGTCATCGAACCTTAAGTGTGTAGACCCTACGGGTTCGGGAGACATGCAGACATGACCGAGACGTTCTCCGGTCAATAACCAACAGCGGGATCTGGATACCCATGTTGGCTCCCACATGTTCCACGATGATCTCATCGGATGAACCACGATGTCAAGGACTTAATCAATCCCGTATTCAATTCCCTTTGTCTAGCGGTATTTTACTTGCCCGAGATTCGATCGTCGGTATACCGATACCTTGTTCAATCTCGTTACCGGCAAGTCTCTTTACTCGTTCTGTAACACATCATCCCGTGATCAACCCCTTGGTCACATTGTGCACATTATGATGATGTCCTACCGAGTGGGCCCAGAGATACCTCTCCGTTTACACGGAGTGACAAATCCCAGTCTCGATCCGCATAAAACAATAGATACTTTCGGAGATACCTGTAGTGCACCTTTATAGTCACCCAGTTATGTTGTGACGTTTGATACACCCAAAGCACTCCTACGGTATCCAGGAGTTACACGCTCTCATGGTCAAAGGAAGAGATACTTGACATTGGCAAAGCTCTAGCAAACGAACTACACGATCTTTGTGCTAGGCTTAGGATTGGGTCTTGTCCATCACATCATTCTCCTAATGATGTGATCCCGTTATCAACGACATCCAATGTCCATAGCCAGGAAACCATGACTATCTGTTGATCACAACGAGCTAGTCAACTAGAGGCTCACTAGGGACATATTGTGGTCTATGTATTCACACGTGTATTACGATTTCCGGATAATACAGTTATAGCATGAATAAAAGACTATTATCATGAACAAAGAAATATAATAATAACACTTTTATTATTGCCTCTAGGGCATATTTCCAACAGTCTCCCACTTGCACTAGAGTCAATAATCTAGTTCACATCACCATGTGATTAACACTGACAGGTCACATCACCATGTGACCAACATCCAAAGAGTTTACTAGTGTCACTAAACTAGTTCACATCATCATGTGATCAAGACTCAATGAGATCTGGGGTTTGGTCATGTTCTGCTTGTGAGAGAGGTTTTAGTCAACGGGTCTGAACCTTTCAGATCCGTGTGTGCTTTACAAATCTCTATGTCATCTCCTAGATGTAGCTCCCATGTTCTATTTGGAGCTATTCCAAATAACCGTTCTACTTGGAGCTATGCTAAATTGTTGCTCCATTATACGTATCCGGTATCTCTACTCAGAGCTATCCGGATAGGTGTTAAGCTTGCATCGACGTAACCCTTTACGACGAACTCTTTAACCACCTCCATAATCGAGAAAATTCCTTAGTCCACTAGTTACTAAGGATAACTTTGACCGATGTCCTGTGATCCATTCATGGATCACTCTTGTACCCCTTGACTGACTCATGGCAAGGCACAGTTCAGGTGCGGTACACAGCATAGCATACTGAAGAGCCTACGTCTTAAGCATAGGGGACGACCTTCGTCCTTTCTCTCTATTCTGTCGTGGTCGAGCTTTAAGTCTTAACTTCGTACCTTACAACTCAGGCAAGAACTCCTTCTTTGACTGGTCCATCTTGAACACCTTCAAGATCATGTCAAGGTATGTGCTCATTTGAAAGTACCATTAAGCGTTTTGATCTATCCTTATAGATCTTGATGCTCAATGCTCAAGCAGCTTAATCCAGGCTTTCCATTGAAAAATACCTTTCAAATAACCCTATATGCTTTCTAGAAATTCTACATCATTTCTGATCAACATATACTCATCAGAAATTCTATAGTGCTCCCACTCACTTCTTTGAAAATACAAGTTTTTCATAAAACTTTGTACAAACCCAAAATCTTTGATCATCTCATCAAAGTGTACATTCCAACTCCGAGATGCTTACTCCAGTCCTTAGAAGGATCGCTGGAGCTTTGCATACTTATTAGCATCTTTCGGGATTGACAAAACCTTCCGGTTGTATCACATACAACCTTTCCTCATTAAAATCGTCGAGGAAACAATGTTTTGACATCCTATCTGCAAGATTTCATAAATAATGCAGTATTCGCTAATATAATTCCAACAGACTCTTAGCATCGCTACGAGTGAGAAAATCTCATTGTAGTCAACTCCTTGAACTTGTCGGAAAACATCTTAACGACAAGTCGAGCTTTCTTAATGGTGATATTTACCATCATTGTCCGTCTTCCTTTTGAAATCCATCTGTACTCATTAGCCTTACGACCATCGAGCCGTTCTGCCAAAGTCTACACATACATGGATCCTCTCTCGGATTTTATGGCCTCAAGCCATTCATCGGAATCCGGGCCCACCATCGCTTCTCCATAGCTCGTAGGTTCATTGTTGTCCAGCAACATGACTTCCAAGACAGGATTACGTACCACTCTGAAGTAGTATGTATCCTTGTCATCCCATGAGGTTTGGTAGTGACTTGATCCGAAGTTTCATGATCAATATCATAAGCTTCCACTTCAATTGGTGTAGGTGCCACGGGAACAACTTCCTGTGCCTTGCTACACACTGGTTGAAGTGATGGTTCAATAACCTCATCAAGTCTCCACCATCCTCCCACTCAACTCTTTTGAGAGAAACCTTTCCTCGAGAAAGGACCTGATTCTAGAAACAATTCATATTGCTTTCGGATCTGAATTAGGAGGTATACCCAACTGTTTTGGGTGTCCTATGAAGATGCATTTTGTTCGCTTTGGGTTCGAGCTTATCAAGCTGAAACTTCTTCACATAAGTGTCGCAGCCCCAAACCTTTAAGAAACGACAACTTAGGTTTCTCTAAACCATAATTCATACGGTGTCATCTCAACGGAATTACGTGGTGCCCTATTTAAAGTGAATGTGGTTGTCTCTAATGCCTATCCCATGAACGATAGTGGTAATTCGATAAGAGACATCATGGTACGCACCATATCCAATAGGGTGCAACTATGATGTTCGGACACACCATCACATTATGGTGTTCCAGGCGGTATTAATTGCGAAACAATTTCCACAATGTCTTAATTGTGTGCCAAAACTCGTAACTCAGATATTCATCTCTATGATCATATCATAGACATTTTATCCTCTTATCACAATGATCTGCTACTTCACTCTGAAATTACTTGAACCATTCAATAATTCAGACTTGTGTTTCATCAAGTAAATATTCTCAACATCTACTCGAATCATCTGTGAAGTAAGAACATAACGATATTCACTGCATACCTCAGCACTCATTGGACTGGACACATCAAAATGTGTTACTTCCAACAAGTTGCTATCTTGTTCCATCTTACTGAAAACGAGGCTTTTCAGTAATCTTGCCCATGTGGTATGATTTGCATATCTCAAGTGGTTCAAAATCAAGTGAGTCCAAATGATCCATCTATATGGAGTTTCTTCATGCGTAAACACCAATGGACATGGTTTGCATGTCTCAAACTTTTCAAAAACGAGTGAGTCCAAAGATCCATCAACATGGAGCTTCTTCATGCGTTTTACACCAATATGACTTACATGGCAGTGCCACAAGTAAGTGGTACTATCATTACTATCTTATATCTTTTGGCATGAAAATGTGTATCACTACGATCGAGATTCAATAAACCATTTATTTAGGTGCAAGACCATCGAAGGTATTATTCAAATAAATAGAGTAACCATTATTCTCCTTAAATGAATAACCGTATTGCGATAGACATAATCCAATCATGTCTATGCTCAACGCGAACACCAATCTCGGTGGTAGAGGGAGCGTGCGATGCTTGATCACATCAACCTTGGAAACACTTCCAACACATATCGTCAGCTCACCTTTAGCTAGTCTCCTTTTATTTCGTAGCTTTTTTTTATTTCGAGTTACTAACACTTAGCAACTGAACCGGTATCTTAATACCCTGGTGCTACTAGGAATACTAGTAAAGTACACATTAACATAATGTACATCCAATATACTTCTATCGACCTTGCCAGCCTTCTCATCCACCAAGTATCTAGGGTAATCTTGCTCCAGTGGTTGTTCCCCTTATTACAGAAGCACTTAGTCTCGGGTTTGGGTTTAACCTCGGGTTTCTTCATTAGAGCGGCAGCTGATTTGCCGTTTCATGAAGTATCCCTTCTTGCCCTTGCCCTTCTTGAAACTAGTGGTTTTACTAACCATCAACGATTGATGCTCCCTTTTGATTTCTACTTTCGCGGAGTCAAACATCGCGAATATCTCAAGGATCATCATATATGTCCTTGATATATTATAGTTCATCACGAAGCTCTAGCAGCTTGGTGGTAATGACTTCGGAGGAACTATCACTATTTCATCTGGAAGATCAACTCCCACTTGATTCAAGTGATTGTTGCACTCAGACAATCTGAGCACAAGCTCAACAATTGAGCTTCTCTCCTTAGTTTGCAGGCTAAGAAAATCGTCGGAGGTCTTATACCTCTTGACGTGGGCACGAGCCTGAAATCCCAATTTCAGCCCTCGAAACATCTCATATGTTCCGTGACGTTTCGAAAACGTCTTTGGTGCCTCTACTTAAACCATTTAACTGAACTATCACGTAGTTATCAAAACGTGTATGTTCGATGTTCGAAACATCCACAAACGATGTTTGGGGTTCAGCACACTAAGCGGTGCATTAAGGACATAAGCTTTCTACTGATCACATAATCGCTACTGTCAACTTTCAACTATATTTTCTCTAGGAACATATCTAGACAGTAGAACTATAGCGTGAGCTACGACATAATTTGCAAAAAGGTCTTTTGACTATGTTCAAGATAATTAAGTTCATCTTATGAACTCCCACTCAGATAGACATCCCTCTGGTCATCTAAGTGATTACATGATCCGAGTCAACTAGGCCGTGTCCGATCATCACGTGAGACGGACTAGTCATCATCGGTGAACATCTTCATGTTGATCGTATCTACTATACGACTCATGCTCGACCTTTCGGTCTCCGTGTTCCGAGGCCATGTCTGCACATGCTAGGCTCGTCAAGTTAACCCTAAGTGTTTTCGCTGTGTAAAACTGTCTTACACCCGTTGTATGTGAACGTAAGAATCCATCACACCCGATCATCACGTGGTGCTTAGAAGCGACGAACTGTATCAATGGTGCACAGTTAGGGGAGAACACTTCTTGAAATTTTGTAAGGGATCATCTTATTTACTACCGTCGTCCTAAGTAAACAAGATGCATAAACATAATAAACATCACATGCAATTATATAGTTGTGACATGATATGGCCAATATCATATAGCTCCATTGATCTTCATCTTCGGGGCTCCATGATCATCTTGTCACCGGCATGACACCATGATCTCCATCATCATGATCTCCATCATCGTGTCTTCATGAAGTTGTCACGCCAACGACTACTTCTACTTCTATGGCTAACGCGTTTAGCAATAAAGTAAAGTAAGTTACATGGCGTTCTTCAATGACACGCAGGTCATACAAAAAATAAAGACAACTCCTATGGCTCCTGCCGGTTGTCATACTCATCGACATGCAAGTCGTGAATCCTATTACAAGAACATGATCAATCTCATACATCACATATATCATTCATCACATCCTTTTGGCCATATCACATCACATAGCATACCCTGCAAAAACAAGTTAGACGTCCTCTAATTGTTGTTTGCATGTTTTACGTGGCTGCTATGGGTTTCTAGCAAGAACGTTTCTTACCTACGCAAAACCACAACGTGATATGCCAATTGCTATTTACCCTTCATAAGGACCCTTTTCATCGAATCCGTTCCGACTAAAGTGGGAGAGAGTGGCACCCGCTAGCCACCTTATGCACCAAGTGCATGTCAATCGGTGGAACCTGTCTCACGTAAGAGTACGTGTAAGGTCGGTCCGGGCCGCTTCATCCCACAATACCGTCGAAACAAGATTGGACTAGTAACGGTAAGCATATTGAACAACATCAACGCCCACAACTACTTTGTGTTCTACTCGTGCAAAGAATCTACGCAATAGACCTAGCTCATGATGCCACTGTTGGGGAACGTAGCAGAAATTCAAAATTTTCCTACGCGTCACCAAGATCTATCTATGGAGAAACCAGCTACGAGTAGAAGGAGAGTGCATCTACATACCCTTGTAGATCGCTAAGCGGAAGCGTTCAAGTGAACGGGGTTGATGGAGTCGTACTCGTCGTGATTCAGATCACCGATGATCCTAGTGCCGAACGGACGGCACCTCCGCGTTCAACACACGTACAGCCCGGTGAAGTCTCCCACGCCTTGATCCAGCAAGGAGAGAGGGAGAGGTTGAGGAAGACTCCATCCAGCAGCAGCACAACGGCGTGGTGGTGATGGAGGAGCGTGGCAATCCTGCAGGGCTTCGCCAAGCACCTACGGGAGAGGAGGAGGTGTCACGGGAGGGAGGGAGGCGCCAAGGGCTAAGGTATGGATGCCCTCCCTCCCCTCCACTATATATAGGGGCAGGGGAGAGGGGGGAGGCGCAGCCTTGCCCCTTCCTCCAAGAAAGGGGTGCGGCCAAGAGGGGGGGAGGAGTCCATCCTCCCCAAGGCACCTCGGAGGTGCCTTCCCCCTTGAGGACTCTTCCCTCTAGGGTTCCCTAGGCGCATGGGCCTCTTGGGGCTGGTGCCCTTGGCCCATGTAGGCCAAGGCGCACCCCCTACAGCCCATGTGGCCCCCCGGGGCAGGTGGCCCCACCCGGTGGGCCCCCGGGACCCTTCCGGTGGTCCCGGTACAATACCGATGACCCCGAAACTTGTCCCGATGGCCGAAACAGGACTTCCTATATATAAATCTTTACCTCCGGACCATTCCGGAACTCCTCGTGACGTCCGGGATCTCATCCGGGACTCCGAACAACATTCGGTAACCACATACAAGCTTCCTTTATAACCCTAGCGTCATCGAACCTTAAGTGTGTAGACCCT